>NC_133407.1:64645303-64948333 GCF_049350105.2 Macaca mulatta | reverse complement strand
CTCATGAGCCAAGTACCAGCTATGGAAATTAGTTGTCATGAGTCACAGATCATTGCTCTTTCTATTTTATAATTTGAGGGGTAAAGAATATGAAAGGTGTTTCTTTGACCTGCAGACACAAACTCCTACAATTTTTTAAATAATTTGAAGATATTTATTTAAAACCTCCAGGCTTTCTGGCAATAAAGTAATGCCAATCTGAAGATAGATTTGAGAAGAGTGATGGTGGTAACAATTCTTTTAACCTTTCTAAGTTTCTATTTTCTCATCTGTAAATACGGAAAATAATGTCTACCTTCCAGGACTGGTTTAAAAAAATTAATTGGATTACAATTTTAAAATGTTCAGAATTTTACTAGGAGCACGCAATAAATGGTGGTGAATGTCATAATACTACTACTAATAATAATAACAATCATTATCATCATTGGGCGAACACCAAAAAGACTTGTTTTATCACATATTCAAAAGCCTGAGAGGAACTTTTAAAAGACATCTACTTATCTCTTTTCTTTTGTGTACCAGGGTTAAGATTCTACTTATACATGCTGAATCTTCTCTCAAATTATTTTTTAAAAAAAGATACTGACTAAAACACCAAAAGCAATGGCAACAAAAGCCAAAATTGACAAATGGGATCTAATTAAACTAAAGAGCTTCTGCACAGCAAAAGAAACTACCATCAGAGTGAATTGTCAGCCTATAGAATGGGAGAAAATTTTTGCAACCTATCAGTCTCACAAAGGGCTTAATATCCAGAGTCTACAAAAAACTTAAACAAATTTACAAGAAAAAAACAACTCCATCAAAAAGTGGGCGAAGGATATAAACAGACACTTCTCAAAAGAGGACATTGATGCAGCCAACAAACATATGAAAAAATGCTCATCATCACTGGTCATTAGAGAAATGTAAATCAAAACCACAATGAGATACCATCTTACACCAGTTAGAATGGCGATCATTAAAATATTAGGAAACAACAGATGCTGGAGAGGATGTGGAGAAATAGGAATGTTTTTCACTGTTGGTAGGAGTGTAAATTAGTTCAATCATTGTGGAAGACAGTGTGACGATTCCTCAAGGATCTACAATTAGAAATACCATTTGACCCAGCAATCCCATTACTGGGTATGTACCCAAAGGAGTATAAATCATTCCACTATAAAGACACATGCACACGTATGTTTATTGTGGCACTCTTCACAATAGCAAAGACTTGGAATCAACTCAAATGCCCATCAGTGATAGATTGGATCAAGAAAATGTGGCACCTATACGTCATGGAACACTATGCAGCCATAAAAAAGAATGAGTTCATGTCTTTTGCAGGATGGATGAAGCTGTAAACCATCATTCTCAGCAAAATATCACAAGGACAGAAAACCAAATACCGCATTTTCTTACTCATAAGTGGGAGCCGAACAACAAGAATACATGGACACAGGGAGGGGAACATCACACACCAGAGCATGTCAGGGAGTCAGGGGTGGGGAGTGGGGGGAGGGATAGTATTAGAAGAAATATCTAATGTAGGTGACAGGTTGATGGGTGCAGAAAACCACCATGGCACATGTATACCTATGTAACAAACCTGCACTTTCTGCACATGTATCCCAGACTTAAAGTATAATAAAAAAAAAAGAAGATAACGACACTTCTTAGTGGATTATTATAACCATGTCAATAATGTTATTTAATTGTTATGGTTATGTATAGCTGTTGCATAGCTGTTTTCCTTATGAGATATTTCTGCAGTTCTAAACCACAGCAGCTGACAGCTTCTGGGGACAGTATCTTAATTATGGATCATTGTGCAGAAGTACTTTCTCTGACTAGGAAGTGGGAGAGGGGCTTTAAGGAAGCAAGCAGAAATGTGGTAGGGATGTCCAGAGAGCAAAGGGCCTTTGTGAGCCTAACAGGTCTTCTTTTTGCCTAAGAAAACTCTCTTATTAGACAGGAAACTGTCACAGGAGCATAAAAGTCACTTTTAGCACCATATGAAGTCATCTTATTTTGCAGTTGTTAGACCAGTGAACAATATTTCTCCCATTACAGCTGCCAATTATGTAAGAAGAAGCAAAACTCAAGAAAGTTAGGAACAAGTCCTGACCATGAAATGATAAAGTTGCACCCAGAAGTTCAATTTGTTCCAACTTTTGAAGCATTGGTTGTGCCACGTGTGATCAGTCATTGTCCTGGAGAAGAATTAGGCCCTTTATGTTGACCAACGCCAGCTGCAGGCATTGCAGTTTTCAGTGCATCTCACCCATTTGCTGAGCATACTTCTCGGATGTAATGGTTTTGTCTGGATTCAGAAAACTGTAGTGGATCAGACAAGCAGCAGACCTCCAAACAGTAACCATGACCTTTCTTTTGGTGCAAGTTTGACTTTGGGAAGTGCTTTGGAGCTTCTTCTCAGTCCTACCACTGAGCTGGTCATTGCTGGTTGTTGTATAAAATCCACTTTTCATTGCATGTCACAATCCGATTGAGAAATGGCTCATTGTTGCTGCATAGTATAGGAGAATACAATACTTCAGAAGGACTTTTTTTTTTTTTTTTTTCGCTCAGCTCATGAGGCACCCATTTATTGAGCTTTTTTACCTCTCCAATTTGTTTCAGATGCCAAATAACTGTAGACTGGTCAATGTTGAGTTATTTAGCAACTTCCTAAGTAGTTGTAAGAAGATCAGCTTTGATGATTGCTCTCAATTGGTCACTGTAAACTTCTGATGGCCATTGACTATACTCCTCATCTTCAAGGATCTCGTCTCCTTTGCAAAATTCTCGAAGCACCACTGCAGTTCCTGGGCCGAATGTGTTGTTGATGTTGCAAGCTATCTCCACAACTTTCCCACCCATTTTGAACTTGAATAAGAAAATCCCTCGAATTTGCCTTTTGTCTAACCTAATTTCCATAGTCTAAAATAAGCACAAAACAAACAGCAAGTAGTAGGTCATTAGCAAAAAAAAAAAAAAAAAAAAAAAAAAAAAAACCATAAAGCAAGAAATGCCCATTAAAATGATATATAACATAACCACATTTATTTAAGAATGTATTCCATGATCAAACAGCAAATTCCAACAATGCAAAAAACACAATTTTTGCACTCACCTTGTAGAATGTGTCTGAGAATGAAGTGTCAGAATCTTTCCTTGGTTTCTGGTTGAAATTACAAAGTACAGGAGGGTGCCATTTACTGAGATGTAAAACATAACAAAGTCACAGAGTTGGAGAAGAGTGAGAGGGAAGGAAGAAGAGTAAAAGCTCAGTTGCAGGCAAGCTTCACTGTAAACTAAAAGAGGAAATAGGGAAGACTGAAACTGGGGTGATAGCAGAATCTTTGGGGGGCAACATTTTTGTCTGAAGTATATTTTATGTTTTACATTATCACACAAATACATGCACGTAAACCTATATAGGCACACACCTTTATATATATTTGTATACCTTTACATACCTTTATGTATATATTTTATAGGTATACCTATTATATCTCTGTGTATAAATATATAGGCATTTAAGGTTTTAAGCTTTCCACAGAATGTTATATTTTGTAGAGAAAACACAGGCTCATTCAATATTTTGACATATAAATATTTGTACATAAGACACCTCTCACTTAAGCTCATAAATGATTATCCTTCAAATTAGTAGCATACACCAGAACAGATATTCATGAATTTGCTATGGGTACTCTAAACTGAAGCTGTCAATATTTATTTAACAACCTTAACATTTAAAGTTAAAATTTTATTTTCTATTTCATTTTAGGGTCATTGGATAAGTGAAAGTGGCCAGACACAAAGGAGCATATACTGTATGATTCAATTTATATAAAATTCTAGAAAATGCAAACTAATCTATGAGGATGAAAAACAAATCAGTGGTTGCCTGGGACTGGGCATGGAGGGTGGGAGGGCTGCAAAGGGCCAGATGACATTTTTGGAGGTAATGGAAATAATCAGTATCTCTATTGTGGTGGCAATTTTCCTGTATACAACCATCAAAAGTTACCAAATTCTACAATTTAAATGGATATTACTTATTAGACATGAATTATACCTCAATACAATTTTTTTGAATAATAAGTATGTCACAAGAAATGTTGATAATCATTCACAACATATAAATGAAACCAATCAAGAGCTAGAAGGAAGGTTTCTAGCTAAAGATCAAGTTCAATTCTATTCAACTTTCTGAAATACAGAAATATGGTTTTTACCAGCACAAAGTAAAATAAAACTAGCATCTTAAAAAGGGTCATTGAACCAAGATGTCATCTAGGACAAAATTAAAATCTGTGTGTGTGATAAACCAGACACCAAGGGGAATAAAACAAAGAGATGCAGGCAAGTTAGAGGTGCCCGTCTCTTTATGTAGAAAATGAAATGGGCTATTGCATGCAGGGTTGTCAGGAATATTATGGTTACTGATGGTTCAACCTGAAAATTTTATGGAATCAGATGTTAAAACTTCTCAAAACTCTTAATGGAACCAGCATAAAGGGTGCTGGCTGAGTATTTTCCTTGTACTTCATAAAATCCTCCATCCCACATCAGAATTTTAGAGTTCACATTATAATTAATTATGCCTACAGAATGTTGGCACATGCAGGAGGGTCACAGAGAAGACTTTATGTCTCACATAAAACACCATCACAGGATTACAACACACTATCACACTCATTACAATTTACTGCAAGCCTGACAAAATAATCAAATTCCCTGGATTAAAACTAAATTATTTTCTTCATTTAACTAGTACAGCTGCTTCACAAACTCAAAGTTCTCTTATGGCTATATTTCTTTATTGTCTTCCAATCAATTACTAAATGCCTCATACACCAATAGCTGTAAGTCTAGTATCTTTCACTTGAATTTTCTCTCTCCTTCTAAATCACTCAAGGTTAAAAAAAAAAAAAAAAAAAAAAAGATAGAGTAATCCTGGAGCAGGGTAAGGGATGTATAATAGAGTTCCTGTGAGTCTACTATGACCATTATTTCCTGCTGCCATCCAGTGTCACACCACCGTGTAACTGGCACCTGTGTTTTTCTAGTCTACCTCATTCTATAAATACAAAATTTTAAGAGATAGTGAGTCTCTTTCAAGCTTGGCCTGTCTTTGAAGACAACACCCTTATGCTCAAGCATTGCTCCCCAAAGCTCAAGCCTGAGCCACATGACAGAGTCTGAAATGGACTTTCAGCATTAGCCATGTATCCTACCAAAAGCTGTCACTTTCATTCACTGTAAAACTTTCTTTTGGGCCTAGAGGCATCAGCCTAGAATCTGTCTCAAAGTACTTTTACTCAAGACAATTTTATTTCAGCAGACATGCTGCCCTTTTTTGCGCCTGAGCCTTGTCCAGGGCAACTTTAATCCAGGGATAACAGGTCTTCCTAGCTTCATACTTTGGAAAACTGAGTCTGGGGCACTGATTCCACTATTTCCAGAAGGCCCAATGATTTAAAAGAATGACCCAAAGGCTATTCAGAGATCATGAGGGCTACCATAACAAAATACCATAGGCTAGATGGCTAAAACCACAGATATTTATTTCTAACAGTTCTGGAGTCTGGGAAGTTGTAGATCAAGGTGCTGGTATGTCTGGTTCCTGGTAAGGCTCTCTTCCTTACTTGAAGACCACTGCTTTCTCACTGTGTCCTCAGATGGTGAAAAGAGACCTCTGCTGTCTCTTCCCCTTCTTATAAGGACACTAATCCCATCATGAGAGCCCTACTCTCATGACTTCATTGAAATCTAATTACCTTGCAAAGATCTTATCCCCAAATACCATCACATTGGTAGTTAGAGCCTTAATATATGAATTGACCAGGGAAGTGAGAGGGACAAAATTCAGCCCGTAGCACCAACTCCTCTCCAAAGTCTTTGCATACTAGAAATCCTAGGGCAATAATAACCTTGACAAGGACAAAAAATATTTGTTGCTAAGCCCTAACACAAGAAAATGGTTATCCACTCTAACAAATGTTGGCATCCTATTTGTATCCTCTTGGCAGTCATCATTTCTGACCACACCTGCTATCTCCCAGCTGCAAGCATTTTGCTGGAGAATTTCTCTGGACATTAGTGTACACTCTGCACATACACTGGATAGGTAAAAAGTGGTGAGGAACTATCCTGCCCTGGGAACTACCCTCAACAAATGCTGGATAAGGGTCGTTGGATACATAACACAGCTTCAAATACGCAGGTCACTTGTGGAAATAACAGCACAGAAACCAAAGCAGAGAAGTTTTAGAGAAGGAAAGCCAGGCTGCTCTTCAATAGACTCCAGTCATAATCGGGGAAGTTAAGAGAATGGCAAAGCACAGAGGAGACACGGGAGGAAAGAATTCATATATAAATGATGTGAGCTGTTAGCACTATCTCCAGCTACCAGGCAAAAGGAATCCCTAGGGAACAGTACACAGGTTCCTTAATCCTGAATTTGTGTTTTTCAGAGCAATAGTAATGGGACGCTTTCACAGCAAGAGGAAATACTGTGGTCATGTACATCTGCATTGCTTCTATATGTTACCAAAGTATATTCTCTCATATTATCCCAAGAGACCCTTGAAGATAAATCTTGTCCCTCCAGTAAGATTATACACTTAAATGCATTTTTTATACTAAGCATAGTCTAGGGCATTCAATGAAATTAAACCGCACATATAAATGTATGATATGTTTATGTGGATACCTGTGTATATGAGTTAGGCCTCAAATAAGAATCGCACTTCTTTCTCACATATAGATGATTATATAAGTTATTTAATCCTCATAGCCATTTTCTAAGGTAGATAAGGAAAAATGTCTTTTTTCACTTTTAGAGTTATACATATAGTGTCTGTGGATTTGTGTGTGGGTGTGTTGAGTGACCATGTACAAACTGGGTCATTCGGAATCACTGGAATCATAGCAGAAGACTAGCAGTAAATTCCAGCCTAAACTATAAATGCTAATATTTCTTCTATTGGTACTGGCTTGCGGCAATCCCAAATTTTATACTCTGAAACATACTTCCAAGTCAGAATAAAGGTAACATAAAGGTAACCCCATTTTTAGAACTTGAAAATATAGCACTTTTTTCCTTTTTCATTCTCTCTGCTTTCTCCTGAAAATATTTTCCCCCTCAGGCAAACAAACACAAATTATTCTTTAAAAAAAAATATTCTGTGGAGTTTTTCTATTCCAAAATATTTCAAATATTAAAAATGCTTGATTTGAATTTGTCACCAGCTAGAAATTATTGCATTGGTAAGTATAAAATTTGGGTGTGATGATTTTATAGGTGAAAAATGTCTGAAATATTAGAACACTGAGGAAAAGGCCAGATCAGCTGCTTAAATGATATTTGAACAACTGCTTTATCTCCTAATATGTAATGTATATCCTAATATGTAATAGTAAGCAATGACTATTATCACAATTTTTCATCACTGCGTCAGTTTCTAAGCCTGATTATATTCAATTTACTTCAATATTTGTTGATTTTTCACTGTAGGAAAAGCACTAAACCATTTTCTTTACTTTTGACAAACAGAGTTATGGAAAGTGATTATAGAGTATTTGGTTTATAGAAAAATTTGGAGCCAGGCAGAATTTGAGCAATTTGGCCAAGTTATGTAATCTTTCTGTGGTTAGTAAAGTAATAATACTTAATAATACCTGCAAGTTTTTAGTGAGAATTGAAAATAATGATCCCTAAATGCTTAGCATTGGGCCAGACACCATATGTGTTTATTAGTATTTAGTAAAAAACATTTCTTAATATAAAACAGTTAACATTCCTAGAAATATCACAGTCAAAAAGTAGAATTCCATAGAATTCAACAAAAAACAATTTTTTTCTTAGTCCATCCACCTTTAAATTCAAATACCTAAGCTATTTTGTTGTATTTTTCATAATATTGCCATACCTCAAAATTTTCCCATCAATATTTAATGATTTTTAAGTTATTTGATTTTCTTTAGCCACAAAATAATCTTATATCAGTACTAAAATGATGTTAAATCCTGTATAATAGCGAACATTCTGATCTTTATTTACAGTTAAACTCTTCTCCTCCTGCAATTTGGATTAGTTTCAGCTTGGAAGTCTACAGAAGCAAATTTCTCTACCTTGAGATTAGCCTTTCCCCTACTCAAATATCACTAGTCATGATTTCTGAACAGAGGTAATCAACTTAAAATGAAATCATTAGGGTGGGTTTAATTCAATATGACTGGTCCTTACAAAAAAGGGAAATTTGGACCTAGAAACAGACACTCACACAGACAGAATGCCACGTGAAAGAAAGCAGACATGGAGTGATGCTTCTATAAGTCAAGGAATGCCGAAGATCACATCAAACCAGCAGAAACTGAGAAGGGCACGCATCAGATTCTTTCTCACTGCCTCAGAAGGAAGCAAACTTGCTGACACCTTTATCTTGGACATTCAGGCTCCAGAGCTGTGAGACAATACATTATGTTGTTTAAGTTACTCTTTAGTGGTACTTTGCGACGGCATACATGTACATAACTTTTGTGCCACAAATAGATCAATTTACATATATATGTAGAAATATGCTTCTACATATGTATGTTAGAAATATATACGCATTAGAAATCTATTTCTACATACATGTATATTATATATATTCTGTATATAAAATTAAACAAATTACTTTCAGTTCTTTTATGATTTAATTGGTATGGAGTGAGAGCTGAGCATTGGGATTTTTAAAACCTCCCAGGTGATTCTAATACACAGTAAATGCTAGAAGCCTTTTCTTTTAAAAATAGACTAGAAATTTTTTTTTCTTTTTATTTATTTATTTTTATTTTACTTTAAGTTCTAGGATACATGTGCTGAATGAGCAGGCGTGTTACCCAGGTATACATGTGCCATGGTGGTTTGCTGCACCTATCAACTCATCACCTAAGTTTTAAGCCCCACATCCATTAACTATTTGTTCTAATGCTCTCTCTCCCCTTCTCCCTCACTCCCTGACAGGCCCCAGTGTGTGATGTTCCCCTCCCTGTATCCATGTGTTCGCATTGCTCAACTGCCACTTATGATTGAGAACATGCGGTGTTTGGTTTTCTGTTCCTGTGATAGTTTGCTGAGGATAATGGTTTCCAGCTTCATCCATGTCCCTGCAAAGGATATGAACTCATTCTTTTTTATGGCTGCATAGTATTCCATGGTGTATATGTGCCACATTTGCTTTATTATCCAGTCTATCATTGATGGGCATTTGGGTTGGTCCCAAGTCTTTGCTATTGTGAAGAGTGCCACAATAAACATACATGTGCATATGTCTTTATAGCGGAATGATTTATACTCCTTTGGGTACATACACAGTAATGGGATTGCTGGGTCAAATGGTATTTCTGCTTCTAGACCCTTGTTTTTTTATTTTACCACAATTTTCACTTATTCAAAGTATTGGCTCATTCAGTCTTTTTAAATACCTGTAGATGTAAGATAAAATAATCTAGAATTCTAGAGAAAATTTGTCATTTTCTATTTACTTATCACTTTTTTGTGTCAAGTAAAGTTTTAAATATACTCTCAAGATAAATATAATAATTTTAAACACAGGTGGCAGATATTAAAGTTTGATGACATAGCAGGTTCTCTTCCATCTTGGCAATTCAGTAACCCTAAATACTTAAAAGCCTATGCTTAAAAAACCATTTTTAAAATTCTTGCATCAGGAAATAGCTTAAATTTTCTCTGGAAAGTCAGAGTTATCTGATCTAAATTAAAGAAGCAGAATTGGTATATAAATAAATAATAGAATTACTAATTTCAAATAGCATGTCAGTTGAAAAAATTTCTTTTAACTTTTCCTCAAGCATTTCCTGCTAATGCAGAAACATCTTCTAAATCTAAATGTGAAAAAGAGCCCAGTGAGGTGTGGTTAGGTTCTGGGAAGTCAAGATATGTCTCTCTTCTTACCAAACCCTAACTTCAGATTAGGCATTCTAGAAGATGGTTTACTGAGAGGTAATTGTACCCACCTTCTCTGAAATAAAATTATCCTTTTATTTTTTCTAACTCAGCATGTTGTTTTCACAAGAAAGACAAATAACTAATTTCTTACTCATTAAGACATCCACTCTAATTGTTTTGAACTTTCTGGGCCAAACAGAAGATCACATTTTTAGTTTTAAAATTAAAAAGTAACAGATTATTTTTTCCCCAAGAGAAAATTAATTCAGACCACAAAAGAGTTGCACTTCATTTCAAGGGACTATGTGAACTATTTAGTGCTAGAAGAAAAATCCTTATTCACATACCTTTTATCTTGGTTCTTCTAAATAATGACTGCTTTTGTTTAGTGCTTAAAAGAAATGGGATACATTTTTCAAGCACATTTACCAGAGAGAAGGGTCATATTACATCTTAGAGGAATTTCTGTATGTTTGACTTAATAACTTTCTCAATTGTAATTTAAATTCTCATCCAATCAAAACAAATTACAATTAAATCTTGTTTCAATAAATCAGTAATAAAATTTGACATAAGTCATTCATGCTCTCCTAACACGCTACCCTGCACTGAAGCAATTGTAGTTCGTTTTTGTTTTTACTTTTTACTTTTGTTTTTGTTTTTTCTCTAATATTTGTAGCCCCCAGAAACAAAGAAATTAAGAAACAAAGAAATTCAGATTAAAGAAAGGCATAAAGAAAGTAACAAACTCAACCTAGAAAATTTGTATGAATATTATCTAAAAGACTTTTGTACAGTCTCAACACGTCACCTGATTTCCAACTAATGTCTCAAATACACAAGACTCACAAGAGGTTTCACTCTTCTGGAAGCAGCTGGCAATGTTGAAATGTTGTAAAGCCAAGTAATTTTCATGCTAGAAGAGTACTTGAAAAATCCATCTTTTCGGTTATGGTATATGAATGAAGATTCATCTTACTTCAAAGATTTCAAGAAGACTCAAACCAGGGAATGTCTGGTGCTTTCTTTTTTTTTCCCTCTTTATTTATTTGTTTGTTTGTTTGTTTTTGAGACGGAGTCTCACTCTGTCGCCAGGCTGGAGTGCAGTGGCGTGATCTCGGCTCACTGCAACCTCCAACTCCTGACTCAAGCAATTCTCCTGCTTCAGGCTCCCAGGTAGCTCGGATTACAGGCACGCACCACCACGCCCAGCTAATTTTTTTGTATTTTTAGTAGAGACGAGGTTTCACCATGTTGGCCAGGATGGTCTCGATCTCCTGACCTCGTGACCCACCTACCTCAGCCTCTCAAAGTGCTGGGATTACAGACGTAAGCCACTGCTCCCGCCCTTATATCCAGTTATTTATAACTAGCCGTACATAAAGCAACAGAGTGGAATGATGGTTCTCAATGTTGGCTGCCTATTAGAATCACCTGGGAGCCTTAAAAGTCCCAATGCTTAGCTCTCACCCCATACCAATTGAATCGTATCTGGGAGTGGGTACCTAGCATCAAGAATTTTTAGTGATCTCCAGGTGATTCTAATGTGCAGCACACCTTGGAAACCAATGAAGTAGAATTTTAAAGAAAATTAATGGCAAAAGCAAAATCAACGGCTAAAAAAGAAAGAGGACAAGGTTAGCCTAGCTAGAGCCCTTGGGCCCAAATATTTGGATGTGTTTTGTTTGGAAATAGAGTGTGAACATGCATTAAAAATCTGATGCACACATCTGCCCCTACACCCCAGGGAGACCTAAGTGCCGATTTACAATTCTACAGGAGTTGACCATAAAATACACACTGCTTGGGTACATATTTGAAAGTGAGTCAAAATGCCTACAAAAGATATAGAGGGGATTGATTGGTAAATATAAAAAAATGACCTTGCAGACTTTCAACTATTTAGTTCAAAATGTAGCAGCATTTGTGAAGAGTAACTGATGTTGTTTGCATCTGCATTGTTCTCCCCATGAAAAAGGCATCTTTTGAGACCTTGGACAAGAGCCCAGCTGCAAAGGCATTCAATAGATTGATTTCCAAATATAACCAGAAGTGATGCTAGTTTTCACTAGGAAATAGGAAGACGAGTCGCACCCTGAGAAACATGCTTGCCGTTTTGGGGAATTCTTATCTCTCTACCACAAAAGGCAGAAAATGTTGTGTACAGCAAGACCAAGTAAACCAAAGAAACAAGTAAACTAATTCACTAACCCATTTCAAGATGCAGCAGAAAAATTAATTTGACAAATAATAAAGTCATGGAGAACAGAGCTGAAACAATGATTGCCTACAAAAATCTCATACTGACAGGCTGTTAGCCTAGCATTGCAAATTGGCTTTATAAAGTCTTCAGAATAATAACTAACCTACTGAACACTGACCTGCACTGAGACGAACAAGCTCTGACTATGCCCCACTGTTAGCATGCCCCAAGACATTCGCTTTCCCACCTTGTCTTTAGTCAGATAGACAACACCAACATGAGCCACATTGTGGGCCACATACCCCATGTCATGTCCTGAGGCCCCTTTACTTTGCTTGTTTATTGGACCATATGAACAACACTTACCATATATATATACAAGCACACACATATATATACACACACATATATATACACACACACACATATATATATATATACACACACACACATATTTGATTGGTCCTAGCACATTTTTGGGTCTCATGTGCCCCATGAAGTTTCCTCAAGAGTTTCTACCTACACCCAGTGACATACTCTGTGGAGGAACTTTCTGTTTCTCAGAGCCCTAGGAAAGAAGCAGGAAGAGTTACCTTCTACTTTTCAACTCTATCCTTTTATTCAGTCACTCTTATTCTGTTGACGACTTCCATCTCTGCTTGCTTCTCCAGGTAGTCTCAGATGTGGTAGATGGTGGCACTACCGAGGGCGTGCTATGCCCCAGATGCTCATGGGAAGGGCAGGGAGGTGAGCAGGCAAAGCCCTGATGACTGGGCCAGCGGTAGTACTCCCAAATCATCAAGCATATTAGAATTCATATATTTTGCAGACTTAAAGCTTTCTCCTTTTTGGTTTCTTTTTTTTATCCCATCCTGGATTTCTATCCACTACCTCCCTTGGGGTCAGCCGTTTCACCTCCTTGGCCATGCCACAGTGACACTACTTCTGTAGCAAAGTTAGTTTGTACATCCAATTATTTGTTTTATCATTTATTCCATGACAGAGAGTGGCTTAATGTCCTAGGCAACCATGGCTGGCTTCTGTGCAGTCATTTGTTGAAGACAATTACAGTTCTAGTTTATTTTCTTCCACTTTGTGGTTTACAAGCCATAATAAACTGGCAAAATAAACGCTGTTTACTTTTTGTTTTATCTTATAGTCATCAATTAGTGTTAAATTGACCTGATTTTTCATGCCCTTGTAAGTTTTGATCTGTATTTCTTCAGATGGTAAAACCTATTTGTTCCTTAAATTTAATGAGTTTAATTATGCTCACATATTTTACAGTCATATTTGCCATTTATTTGATTCATCCCACAATTCATCTAACAAACATATGTTGAGCACTTTTATTTGCCTGGGGAGAAGTCTGCCTAGAGATATAAGTCTGAAAGTCACCAGCAGGCAAATGGTAACGTTTTCCACAGGACTGGAAGGGGTCACCTAGAAAAACGGTGTTGAAAAAGAAGAACAGAGATTGAAAGTTTGATTGCCAAATCATTGTAATGTATAGGGATCAGAACAATAAGCAGAATTCCCACCAGGAGATTGAGAGAGAAAAATAACCAAGAGATAATGGTATTCTGGAGGCTAAATGAAAGAAAAATTTTCCCAGGAGACTGAATAAGCAACTGCGTAAAATGCTACTAATAAGTTGTGTAAAAGGAGAACTGATACTTGCCCATCAATCTGGCGATGTGATGGCCACTGGCAATCTTTTCAAGCACAGTGTATATAGGGAAGGGAAAGCTTAATTTTCCTTTGTTGTAGGTATATGAGAACAGCGAAATAGTCTCTCTCCCACTCCCAACTTCTCACTTCCAATCTGTGATATTCCATTGTATGAAAGAGACAATGCCCTGCTCTAAGAAATAGCCTGTGCTTATTGATACAGAATGAGTCATCCCCTATTCTGTGCCCAAAAGTTTGTATCGTGGCTTCTCATCTGTATTGTTTCATCTTCTCCAAATGAGCAAAGACCATATCTTACATGGTGCCTTCCCTCTGTTCCAAACTCCTGGTAACATTCTTGACATACATGTGACGTTTTCACCTCATTTAAAAGGAAACTACATACTCAAAGTATAATTCAACATGAGTAGCTCTGTGTCCTACAGTCCCTGTGTCAGCCTCAAAAGCTGTAGGACCCCAGTGTGCAAAGGCTACAGCACCAAAGAAGGCAGATGCTCT
Organism: Macaca mulatta; assembly: GCF_049350105.2. Lineage (NCBI taxonomy): Eukaryota > Metazoa > Chordata > Mammalia > Primates > Cercopithecidae > Macaca > Macaca mulatta. The sequence continues at coordinate 64,933,988 of NC_133407.1, read as the reverse complement.
CCCTTTGTCATTATCTAGACCATAAAGTTGGACATCAAACAATTACTTTAAATTATTACAGAAGACCATTTGCCATATATAACGAGAAAAATGATCTAAATATGGTTTGATTGGAAATTACCCCTTTGAATCAGTCACATTTTCTGAGTGACCTACAGCAACATTATATAATGTGACACATATTAAATCAGAATGAGCAGTCAAGAACACCAGCCTTGCTTTTATCACTAAATTACTGAGTGACATTGGAGATGTCATTGAATTGTCCTCTGACTTTATTTCCTTATCTGTAAATGGATCTGTAAAAATTCTTGCCCTTCTTTCTTCATAGAATAATTGTGAGGATGCAAAGATAAAATTAATGTGAAATATTCTGTAAAAGCATACACAAATCTAAAACGTTATAACAAGATTATGATTAGACCTAAAGACATTAAATCTGGAGATAAAAGAACATAAAAAAACTACTCTGTAAATTTATCCCTGTATACCTGCAAATCTTTCAAGCTATAGCAATGAAATATGAACAAAATTCACTAACAGCAAATTTGTATGCCTGTGGGTTAAGTATGTTTGTTCTATTATAAGGTTTTGACAAGCTTCAAATGGTAAGAATATAAGAGTTTAATACTGTAAATATGAGAAAAATTCAAGAAAAAAGATAAAAATGAAAATTCAAGAAAATAAACAAGACATCCATTAGGGGTGGAAAGTTTTGGTTAAAGAAAAACTTATATTTGGGTTATGAAGAAAGCTTTGCATTATTGCTTCAACTAATTTAACACTGAATATTGGATTTTTAATTTATGGATGAGTTCTGTGTTTATATGCTTTTCCATTTTATTGTAAAAAGGCTTGAGGTGCTTGCATGATAAGGTACCCTATAAATTATGCTGTGTAACTTCATACAGCAGAGTCATTAATCACAAGCATTAAACTTTTCTTTTCTTTTGACACTAAACAAAGAAATTTTGGAAGCATAAAGGAAACAGGTCAGCATAAACTGCCATGACTATTTATTTCATTGTAAAGAGTTACCTCAGAACGGGAAAAATGTGTCAGATTTATCATTTTCCACATCACCAACTGTCCTAGGTTTGGGCAAAAGTTATCTAAAACATTCACTAAAAGCAAATCTTAATGTTACAGGAGATTTTCAGCATTCAATCTAGGATATTTATTTGAAATGTTTTCAAAATAAAGCTTTTCACTCACTCCTCTGCTCTCATGATGCTTTGGGACACAGAAAATTGAAATTCACACAAAAATGACAGACACACAATGTTAATTTCTCATGGATCAGTTTTTTAATTGAATACCCAAGAATATCCAAGTCTCTTAAGATTATAGTACATAATTTATGCCTCGTGCATACATAAAATAGCACTGTCATTTTTCTGGTGGATTAACTTTCTGATACCCAGAGTGTTTCCAGCAAATTACATTGCATGTTACTTTTTGGATAACCCCTAGAGATGATATGGCATGTTATAAGTCTTTATTTAAGAATATATGTAGCAGAAAATAATGAGTATTGGCAAGAATGTAGAGAAATTAAAGTCCCTGTGCACTACTGGTGGGAATGTAAAATGATGTTATCCACTGAGGAAAATAGTATAATGTTTCCTCGAAAAATTAAAAATAGAGCTACCATGTGATCCAGCAATCTCCTTTCATGATACATACCCCAAAATGCTGAAATCGGTCTCAAAGAGATATTTGCCAGCCAACATCCATAGCAGCATTAGTCACAATAGCCAAAGGGGGATGCAACTCAAGTATCCATTGATGGATGAGCAAATAAACAAAAAGAGGTATATGCATGCAATACAATATAATTCAGGTTTTGAACACTAGAGAAATTCTGTCACATTCTACAACATGGATGAACCTTGAGTCCTGCTATGGATTGAATAAGTCCTCCAAAACACATGTTGGATAATTTCCAATGCAACAGTGTTGAGAGGTGGGGATGAATGAGAGGTGTTTAGGCCGCAGGGTTCTGCCCTCATCAGAGGAATGGGTTTATTATCATGGAAGTGAATTTCTTATAAAAGGATGTGTTTCGTCCTCTCTTCTTTCCCATACATGTACTCTCTTGCCCTTCCAACTTTCACCATGGGATAATGCAGCAAGAAGGTGTGCCAGATTTCAGCCCCTTTATCTTGGACTTCCCAGCCTTGAAAACTGTCAGAAATAAGAAAAACATATATTGTTTAAAATAAATTATCCAGTATGTGGTATCCGTTATAGCAGCACAAATGGACTAAGACTAGTACATTATGCTAAGTGAAACAGTTGCAAAAAGATAATTATTGTATGATTCCATTTGTATAAGGTATCTAAAGCGGTCAAATTCATAGACATAAAAAGTAGAATGATAGTTACCAGGGGTAGGGAGAGGAGAAAATGAAGAGTTGTTTAATGTGTATTGAGTTTTAGTTTTGCCAGATGAAAAAGTTCTGAAGCTCTATTACACAACAATGTGAATATTTAACAGTACTGAACTATACACTTAAAATTGATTAAGATGGTGTCATGGACTGAAGGACTGAATGTTTATGTTCCCTCCAAATTTTTCTCAGTTAGTGTTGCTCGACTTCTGAGAGCTGACACTGATCACATAACTCTAGATATCATTTCCTCATGATGTTTTTGCTCCAGGTGTCCATGATAGAAAATTAAGATAATTTTTTTATATTGGCTATGACTGGAGAATGCTATTGGCAATAATTTGATTGCAGTATAAATATTAACTTTCACAGTTCTTCAACACAACAGCACATCATTCAGGATCAAAGTTGTGATTTGTCTTCTCAGTCTTTACCCTTTCTCAAAAATCTTAAGTACATCATGTATCTATACTTGAATCTTTTGTTGATCATGCTCATCCTTGTCACACCTGGCAATATTGCTATATTCTAGGTCCTGATCACATCATCCTGTGGGAGTAGGCTTCTATATTATCCCACATCTGACCTGAATGTTCTTGGAACTTTTCTTTCAACACACATCAAGTTCTAGTAACGATAGTTTTTACTGCAGCAAAACAGTTAAAGGAACCAATTTTGAAGACAAGTGAACCTTGTCTAGAACGTCAGTTTTGTCACTTCCTAGCTTCATAATTTACCTACCTTTGTCTTCTTACATGTTTAAACGAGCCCCAGTATTTCTCTTGTATAAAATGGAGAAAATAATGCCCTTCATATTTCAATATATTAAACGCTATAATGTTAAAAATACTAAAGAGAAGTTCAATAAACAATAGACATCTTTGTTCCTTTTATTAAAAACTCAAAAATAACTATTTCTCATGATTTTTCCATTGAGGCAATGGTCCTAAAGTGGCTTTTAAATTATTAAAGAATAATAAAATTACTTTCAAATCAGCATTAAATGTACTTTAAGTACTTTCTCTCTTGCTGTTTTTTTCCCTTAGAATTTAACAATACTGATAATAAGTAAGCAAAAATATTTTTAAAATTGAAGTAATAAATGTTTATCCAACCACATAAGCAAATCTTTTTTAAATATTTTCTACTAATTCACAAATATTTGTTGTTATAATTTTTCATAAATCATAAAAACTCAGTTGCCCTAATCATATGTTTCAAATGTAATGTTTCCTGATTTATATTCCCAAATATTAACATTTAAAACTCAATCTTGTGAAATTATGGGAGGCAGAGAAAGGTAAGAAGAACGGCACACAGAGATAGTGAAACAATAGAATTTCAGAACTAAGAGGTGCCATGAAGATCATCTTTTTCCACAATAAATCTAATATAACTTTATTTCTCACCAAAGGAAGAATTTATTGATTTTTTTTTACTGAAAAAAATTATGGCAAAAATCAAGTGATTTGTTTTTAATTCCATGTAACTAACAGTTTGCTGATGGGCATTAGTAAGACTGACATGGGCTAAACTGTGTTCTCCCAAAATTCATTACCTGAGAATGTGACTGCACTTAAAGACAAGGCCGTTTAAGAGGTAATTAGGACCCTGACACAGTGGGTGTGAGCCTGTAGCCCCAGATACTCGGGAGGCTGAAGTGTGAGGATTACTTGAGCCCAGGAATTCGTATCCAGCCTGAGCAACAGAGCAAGACCTAGTCTCTAACAAAGGAAGAGCAAGAGAGAGGGAAAAAAAGGAGACCTAATTAAGTTAAAATGTAGCCATTAGAGTGGGTCCTAATTCAAAATGACTGGTGTCCTTATAAGAAGAGATTAGGTGAAAAGCCAAGACTGGTGGATCGCTTGAGCCTGGGAGTTCAAGACCAACCTCAGCAACATGGCAAAACCCTGTCTGTACAAAAAAATACACAAATTAGCCAAGTATGGTGGCACACACCTGCAGTCCCAGCTACATGGGAGGCTGAGGTGGGAGGATGGCTTGAACCCAGGAGGTAGAGGTTGCAGTGAGTAGAGATCATGCACTACTGCACTCCAGCCTGGGCAACAGAGCAAGACTATATCAAAAAAAAAAGAAAGGAAAGAAAGAAAGAAAGGAAAGAAAGAAAGAAAGAAAGGAAAGAAAGGAAGGAAGGAAGGAAGGAAGGAAGGAAGGAAGGAAGGAAGGAAGGAAGGAAGGAAGGAAGGAAGAAAGAAAGAAAGAAAGAAAGAAAGAAAGAAAGAAAGAAAGAAAGAAAGAAAGAAAGAAAGAAAGAAAGAAAGAAAGAAAGAAAGAAAGAAAGAAAGAGAGAGACTAGGACACCAACATGCACAAAGATGAACCCATGAAAACTTAGGAAGAAGACAGCCACCTACAAGCCAAAGAGACAGGTTGAAGAAGAAACCAATCCTGACAACACTTTGATCTCAAATTTCTGGCTTCCAAAATTATAAGAAACTTTCTGTTGTGTAAGCCACCCAGTTTATGGTCCTTTTGTCAATTTTGGCTTTTGTTGCCCTTGCTTTTGGTGTTTAATCATTAAGTCTTTGCACATGTGTCTGGTGGCTGTATGAATGTCTTCTTTTGAAAAGTGTCTGTTCATATTATTTGCCCACTTTTTGATGGGGTTGTTTGTTTTTCTCTTGTAAATTTGATTGAATTCTTCATAGGTTCTGGATATTAGCCCTTTATCAGATGAGTAGTTTGCAAAAGTTTTCTCCCATTCTGTAGGTTGCCTGTTCACTCTGATGGTAGTTTCTTTTGCTGTGCAGAAGCTCTTTAGTTTAATTAGATCCCATTTGTCAATTTTGGCTTTTACAACAAAATTTTAACCAAAATTAGTTGTGATTAAAAAGTTGCTTTTGGAAAGAGGACAAAATTATTCATTTCAATTAGTTTAGAATTAGATATACTCTAAATAATCGGTGCATTAATTTCAACCTCAAACATTTAACTGAATGGCAGTACACACATTTAAATTTTACCCAATTTTATTGTTATTGAATTTTACTAATTAATTTTCTTCAAAAAGAAAATTAATTTTTTTCTAAAAGACACTTTCTTTCTAAAAGACACTTCTCAAAAGAAGACATGTATGCAGCCAACAGACACATGAAAAAAGGCTCATCATCACTGGCCATCAGAGAAATGCAAATCAAAACCACAATGGGATACCATGTCACACCAGTTAGAATGACATTTCTCTAATGACCAGTGATGATGAGATTTTTTTCATGTTTGTTGGCCACATAAATGTCTTCTTTTGAAAAGTGTCTGTTCATGTCCTTCAACCACTTTGTGATGTCTTTTTTTTTTTTTCTTGTAAATTTGTTTAAGTTCCTTGTAGATTCTGGATATTAGCCCTTTGTCAGATGGATAGATTGTAAAACATTTCTCCCATTCTGTAGGTTGCTGGTTCACTCTGATGATAGTTTCTTTTGCTGTGCAGAAGTTCTTTAGTTTATTTAGATCCCATTTGTCAATTTTGGCTTTTGTTGCCCTTGCTTTTGGTGTTTAATCATGAAGTCTTTGCACATGCCCAAGTCCTGAATGGTATTGCCTAGGTTTTCTTTTAGGATTTTTTTATAGTTTTAGGTCTTAGGTTTAAATCTTTAATCCATCTTGAGTTAATTATTGTATAAGGTGTAAGAAAGGGGTCCAGTTTCAGTTTTCTGCATATGGCTAGCCAATTTTCCCAACATCATTTATTAAATAGGGAACTCTTTCCCTATTGCTTGTTTTTGTCAGGTCTGTCAAAGATCAGGTGGTTGTCAATATGTGGTGTTATTTCTGAGGCCTCTGTTCTGTTCCATTGGTCTATATATCTGTTTTGGTACAAGTGCCATGCTGTTTTGCTTACCATAGCCTTGCAGTATAGTTTGAAGTCAGATAGTGTGATGCCTCCAGCTTTTTTCTTTTTGCTTAGGATTGTCTTGGCTACATGGGCTCTCTTTTGGTTCCATATGAAATTTAAAGTAGTTTTTTCCAATTCTGTGTAGAAAGTCAATGGTAACTTGATGGGAATAGCATTGAATCCATAAATTACTCTGGGCAGTATGCCCATTTTCATGATATTGATTCTTCCTATCCATGAGCATGAAATGTTTTTCCATATGTTTGTGTCCTCTATTATTTTCTTAAGCAGTGGTTTGTAGTCTCCTTGAAAGGTCCTTCACATCCCTTGTTAACTGTATTCCTAGGTGTTTTATTCTCTTTGTAGCAATTGTGAATGGGATTTCATTCATGATTTGGCTCTCTGTTTGTCTATTATTGGAGTATATAAATGCTTGTGATTTTTGCTTTTTGATTTTATATTGTGAGACTTTGCTACAGTTGCTTATCAGCTCGAGAAATTTTGGGGCTGAGACAATGGGGTTTTCTAAATATACAATCATGTCATCTGCAAACAGAGACAATTTGACTTCCTCTGTTCCTATTTGAATACCCTTTATTTCTTTCTTGCCTGATTGCCCTGACCAGAACTTCCAATACTATGTTGAATAGGAGTGGTGAGAAATGGCATCCTTGTCTTGTACCAGTTTTCAAAGGGAATGCTTCCAGCCTTTGGCCATTCAGTATGATATTCGCTGTGGGTTTGTCATAAATATCTCTTATTATTTTGAGATGTGTTCCATCAACACCTAGTTTATTGAGTGTTTTTAGTGTGAAGGGGTATTGAATTTTATCGAAGGACTTTTCTGCATATGTTGAGATAATCATGTGGTTTTTATCATTGGTTCTGTTTATGTGATGGATTACATTTATTGATTTGCCTATATGGAACCAGATTTGCCTATATTGTCCCAGGGATGAAGCCAACTTGATCGTGGTGGATAAATTTTTTAATGTGCTTCTGGATTGGGTTTGCCAGTATTTTATTGAGGATTTTCACATCAATGTTCATCAGGGATATTGGCCTGAAATTGTCTTTATTTGTTGCATCTTTGCCAGGTTTTGGTATCAGGATAATGCTGGCCTCATAAAACAAGTTAGGGAGGAGTCCCTCTTTTTCTATTGTTTGGAATAGTTTCAGAAGGAACAGTACTAGCTCCTCTTTGTACCTCTGGTAGAATTCAGCTGTAGATCTGCCTGGTCCTGGGATTTTTTGATTGGTAGGCTATTAATTACTGCCTGCATTTCAGAACTTGTTATTGGTCTACTCAGGGATTCAACTTCTTCCTGGTTTAGTCTTGGGAGGGTATATGTGTCCAGGAATTTATCCATTTCTTCTAGATTTTCCAGTTTATTTGCATAGAGGTGTTTATTGTACTCTCTGATGGTAGTTTGTATTTCTGTGTGATCAGTGGTGAGCTCCCCTTTGTCATTTTTTATTACATCTATTTGATTCATCTCTCTTTTCTTCTTGATTAGTCAGGCTATCTATTTTGTTGATCTTTTCAAAAAAACCAGCTCCTGGTTTCATTGATTTTTTGAAGGATTCTCATGTCTTTATCTCCTTCACTTCTGCTCTGATCTTAGTCATTTCTTGTCTTCTGTTAGCTTTTGAATTTGTTTGCTTTAGGTTCTCTAGTTCTTTTAATTGTGTTGTTATGGTGTCAATTTTAGATCTTTCCTGCTTTCTCCTATGGGCATTTAGTGCTATAAATTTCCCTCTAAGCACTGCTTTAGCTGTGTCCCAGAGATTCTGGTATGTTGTGTCTTTGTTCTCATTGGTTTCAAATAACTTACTTAGTTTTGCCATAATTTCATCATTTACCCAGTAGTCACTTAGGAGCAGGTTGTTCAGTTTCCATGCAGTTGCGCAGTTTTTAGTGAGTTTCTTAATCCTGAGTTCTAATTTGATTGCACTGTGGTCTGAGACTGTCATGATTTCTATTCTTTTGCATTTGCTGAACAGTTTTTTACTTCCAATTATGTGGTCAGTTTTAAGATAAGTGCTATGTGGTGCTGAGAAGAATGTATATTCTGTTGATTTGAGGTGGAGAGTTCTGTAGATGTCTATTACGTCCACTTGGTGCAGAGCTAAGTTCAAGTCCTGAATATCCTTGTTAATTTTCTGTCTCATTGATCTGTCTAATAGTGACAGTGGGATGTTAAAGTCTCCCACTATTATTGTGTGGGAGTCTAAGTCTCTTTGTAGGTTTCTAAGAACTTGCTTTATAAATCAGGGTGCTCCTGTATTGGGTGCATATATACTTAGGATAGTTAGCTCTTCTTGTTGCATTGATCCTTTTAGCATTATCCTTCTTTGTCTTTTTTGATCTTTGATGGTTTAAAGTCTGTTTTATCAGAGACTAGGATTGCAACCCCTACGTATATTGCTTTTCATTTGCCTGGTAAATCTTCCTCCATCTCTTTATTTTGAACCTATGTATGTCTTTGCACATGAGATGGGTCTCCTCAATACAGCACCCTGATGTGTCTTGACTCTTCATTTAATTTTGGGCATTTAGCCCATTTACATTTAAGGTTAATATTTTTATATGTAAATTTGATCCTGTCATTATCATGCTAGCTGACTATTTTGCCCATTAGTTGATGCAGTTTCTTCATAGTGTTGACGGTCTTTACATTTTGGTTTGTTTTTGCAGTAGCTGGTACCAGTTTTTCCTTTCTGTATTTAGCTCTTGTAAGGCAGGCCTAGTGGTGACAAAATCCCTCAGCATTTGCTTGTCTGTAAAGAATTTTATTTCTCCTTCACTTATGAAGATTAATTTAGCTGGATATGAAATTCTGGACTGAAAATTCTTCACTTTAAGAATGTTGATTATTGGCCCCCACTCTCTTCTGTCTTGTAGGATTTCTGCAGAGAGATCTGCTGTTAGTCTAATGGGCTTTCCTTTGTGGGTAATCCAACTTTTCTCTCCGGCTGCCCTTAACATTTTTTCCTTTATTGCAACTTGGTGAATCTGACAACTATGTGTCTTGGGTTTGCTCTTCTTGAGAAGTATCTTGTGGTGTTCTCTGTGTTTCCTGAATTTGAATGTTGGCCTGTCATGCTAGGTTGGGGAAGTTCTCCTGGATAATGTGTATTTTCCAACTTGGTTCCATTCTCCCTGTCACTTTTAGATACACCAATTAAACATAAGTTTAGTATTTTCACATAGTTCCATATTTCTTGGAGGCTTTGTTCATTCTTTTTCATTCTTTTTTCTCTAATCTTGTCTTGCTTTATTTCATTAAGTTGATCTTCAATCACTGATATTTCCTTCCTTCCACTTAATAGATTCAGCTGTTGATACTTATGTATGCTTCATGCAGTTCTCATGCTGTGTTTTTCAGCTCCATCAGGTCATTTATGTTCTTCTCTAAACTGGTTATTTCAGTTAGCAATTCCTCTAACCTTTTATCAAGGCTCTTACCTTCCTTGCATTGAGTTAGAACATGCTCCCATAGCTCAGAGGAATTTGTTATTACCCACCTTCTGAAGCCTACTTCTGTCTATTCGTCTAATTCATTCTCCATCCAGTTTTGTTCCCCTACTGGCGAGGAGTTGTGATCCTTTGAAGGAGAAGAAGCATTCCGGGTTTTGGAATTTTCAGCCTTTTTGTGTTCTTCTTCATGGATTTATCCACCTTTGGTCTCTGCTATTGGTGACAGTCAGATGGAGTTTTTGCATGGTCATCCTTTTTGTTGATGTTAATGCTATTGCTTTCTGTTTGTTAGTTTGCTTTCTAACAGTCTGTCCCCTCTTCTGCAGGTTTGCTGGAGTTTGCTGGGGGTCCACTCTGGACCCTGTTTGCCTGGGATTCACTAGTGGAGGCTGAAGAACAGCAAGGACTGCTGCCTGCTCCTTCCTCTGGGAGCTTCATCCCAGAAGGGCATCTGCCAGATGCCAGCCAGTGCTCTCCTGTATGAGATGTCTGTTGAACCCTGCTGGGAGAGGTCTCCCCATCAGGAGGCATGAGGGTCAGGAACCCACTTGAGGAGGCAGTCTGTCCCTCAGCAGAGCTCAAGCGCTGTGTGCTGGGAGATCCACTGCTATCTTCAGAGCCAGCAGGCAGAAACATTTAAGTCTGCTGAAGCTGCGTCCACAGCCACCCCTTCCTCCAGGTGCTCTGTCCCAGGGAGATGGGAGTTTTATCTATAAGCCCCTGACTGGGGCTGCTGCCTTTCTTTCAGAGATGCTCTGCCCATAGAGGAGGAATCTAGAGAGGCAATCTGGCTACAGTGGCTTTGTGGTGCTGCAGTGGGCTCCACCCAGTCCAAACTTCCTGGTGACTTTTTTTACACTGTGAGGGGAAAATCCCCTACTCAAGCCTCAGTAATGGTGGACGCCCCTCCCCCAGCCAAGCTCAAGAGTCAAAGGTCAACTTCAGGCTGCTGTGCTAATAGTGAGAATTTCAAGCCCGTGGATCTTAGCTTTCTGGTATCCATGGGGATGGGATCTTCTAAGCAAGACTACTTGGTTTCCTGGCTTCAGTTCCCTTCCCAGGGGAGTGAATGGTTCTGTCTCGCTGGTCTTCCATGTGCCACTGGGGCACAAAAAAATAACTCCTGCCACTAGCTCTGTGTCTGCCCAAATGGCCTCCCATTTTATGCTTAAAACCCAGGGCTCTTGTGGTGTAGGCACCCAAAGGAATCTCCTGGTCTGCGGGTTGCAAAGACCATGGGAAAAGCATAGTATCTGGGCCAGATAGCACCATCCGTCATAGCACAGTCCCTCATGGCTTCCCTTGGCTAGAGGAGGGAGTTCCTCAACCCCTTGCACTTTTCGGCTGAGGCAACGCCCAACCCTGCTTCTGTTTGCCCTCTGTGGGCGGCACCCACTGTCTAACCAGTCCCAATGAGATGAACCGGGTACCTCAGTTGGAAATGCAGAAATCACCTGCCTTCTATGTTGGTCTCACTGGGAGTTGCAGACTGGAGCTGTTCCTATTCAGTCATCTTGCCCAGGGATCTACACAGCCTTTTTTAAGCCTATGTATCACACAGAGACTCACTTTCACACAAATACATATTGGAAATGTTGGAATTAGCAAGCTCGTTACGTTCTTGCATAAATAATTTGGTCTTTATCAACAAGGGTGTAAAGTTCATTCTTAATCTAAATAAATTCATGAAGAATGCCTTACAAAAGATCCAGATTTCCCGATGTTTAGCAGAGAGTTAAGTCTCAACCATCATGCCCACTTCTGACAGCAGTCACTGCTGCAGTGATGATAGTCAATTCCAGATTTTCTCTGCTACTTCTTTTTTAACTTATGTTATCAATCTTTAAATTTTCCACAGTAATCACTTTTGTTTTCAGTCTTCCTTCCCGTATATGTATATTAACACTGTTAGAGCTCTAGTTCTAATATTAAAGAGGCAGCATAGTGTATAGGCCTAGGGCACGTTTCAGACTAAGATCTGGAGTCCAATCTAGCAACACAACTCTGATTCCAGATGGCAAAAAGAACACTTACATCCATCTCCCTTACATCCCTAATCTGCCTCCAGTACTTCTCTAAGTCTAATAGGAATTACATCACAAATAAGAATGATAGGTAAAGGAAAGAAGTCAAAAAAGATGAATTAAGCATAGGACTAGAAAACAAAAATCTAGAAGCAGGCTTTAAAAATACTCTAAGTTAAGAATAAGGTAGGGAGAGTGCTGATTGTTGGAGAAGAGAGAGCAGAGAGATACAATGCAGAACTCTACAAAAATCTAAACAAAGAGTCAGATTATCGTTTACTCTAGAAATAAATAAATTGTTCCAAATGAGAAAATCTATGTAATTCATTATCTTACACATTGAATAAAAAATAGAATGTTTTTATTACCAGATGCTAAAATGGCATTTGATAAAATTAATCAGCTAATGAAGTTTAAGACACATTGTAATAGAAAGAAATTACTTTGTGATTTACTAAAATACAACAGCAAACTTTATTCTAAGTGGTAATAAAATACTTTCATTATAATCACAAAAAGGCATAATGTCCTCCATCATGATAATTATTCAGCATTGTTTTTGAAGTTATAGCAAATGCAATTTTAAAAATTAGACAATCTATATCAACCATTAGAAAAAAATAGAATGTTTTGGTAACAATATAACTGTATTTAGAAAATCTCAAAAATTATAGTAAGAAAAAACCTACCAAATTATGAGGACGTTCAACAAGATGGGTAGTTCCAGTTGAAAACATATAAATACGTAACTTTCTGCCTTTCCTGCATTAATACATATATGCTGAAATGAGAAAAACATTCCAGTCTTTACATCATCAAAAAATCATAAAAATCATAAAATCATAAAAATCACAAATATCATAAACTACTTAGGAATATATTTAATAGTTAAGGTACAGGATATAATTTAATTCAAAGATATAAAACAAAAACTCAACAAATGGAAGAAATATGGATTGTTATTTAATAAAAAAACTGATATAAAAAATATCAAAATGAGGAATTAGCATATAATTTTAGAGCTTTCTAAGATAACTTTGAAAAAGCAAAAACATAAATTAATGAAAACTATTACTTTTGGAATGTGAAGCTTGAAGAAGTGTGAATAGGAATGATATCTTTGGTTTTCATTTATGATTTTTCTACTATTTCAATTTCTTTAATTATAAATTTTTGCGGTTGCATAGTGGGTGTACATATTTATAGAGTACTTGCAATGTTTTATCGAGGCCTGCAATGCATAATAACCACATCATAGAGAATGGGGTACCCATCCCTTCAAGCATTTATCCTTTGTATTACAAACAATACAATTATACTCTTTTAGTTATTTTAACATGTACAATTAAGTTACTACTGACTATAGTCACCCTGTTGTACTATCCAATAGTGGGTCTTATTCATTCTTTCTATTTTTTTGTACCCATTAACAATTCTCATTTTCCAGCCTCATCCTCACAACCACCCTTCTGAGCCTCTGCTAACCATATTCTTTTACTCTCTATGCACATGAGTTCATCTGTTTTGATTTTTAGATCCCACATTAAGTAGAGTGATTTTTGCCTTTCCATACCTGGCTTATTTCACTTAACATAATAATCTCCAGTTCCACTTGTGCGTATACACATAGCTATATATAGAGAGCTATGTGTGTGTGTGTATCTATCTCAATATATATATCTCAATGTATATATATCTCAATATAAATATCTCTCTATATATCTCATATATATATATATCTCTTTTTCCTATAGAGTTGTTTGAGATATATATATATGAGATATATATCTATCTTTGAGAGATATATATATCTCTCTCAAACAACTCTATAGGAAATATATATATATATATCAAACAACTCTATAGGAAAAAATCTATTAATCTGATTTTAAAAATGGGCAAAATATTTGAATAGACATTTCTCAAAAGAAGACATATAAATGGCAAACAGGTGTATAAAAAGGTATATTATATATACCTCATTCAGCATATAAAAAACAGGCATATAAAAAGGTGTGTGTATATATATATATATATATATATATATATACACACCTCATTCAGCATGGCACTAGCTGAGGGTCTGTCATTCATTTTTTTATGTTGAGTTATGTCCCTTCTATCCTCAGTTTTTATATATATATATATATAATATATATATATGCTATATATATATGCATATATTTATGCTGGTATGCTGGTTATTAATCCCTTGTCAGGTGGGTAATTGGAAAATATTTTCTCCCATTCTGTAGGTTGTCTCTTCACTTTGTTGATTTTGTCCTTTGCTGTGCAGAAGCTTTTTAATTTGATGTGATCCCATTTGTCCATTTTTACTTTGGTTGCCTGTGCTTGTGGGATACTGACCAAAAAAATTTTGCCCAGACAAATGTCCTGGAGATTTTCCCCAATGTTTTCTTGTAGTGGTTTCATACTTTGAGGTCTTAAATTTAAATATTTCACCCATTTTGATTTGATATTTGTATACAAGAAGACATAGGGGTCTATTTTAATTCTTTGCATATGGATATCCAGTTTTTCTAGCATCATTTATTGAAAAGACTCTTCCCGCATGTATATTCTTGGCACCTTTGTCAAAAATGAGTTCATTGTAGGTGTTTCAATTGGTTTATAGGTTCTCTATTCTGTTCCTTTGGCTATGGGTTCTCTATGTGTCAGTTTTTATGCCAGCACCATGCTATTGGGTTACTATAGCACTGTAATATAATATAAAGTCAGATAATGTGATTACTCCAGTTTTGTTCTTTTTACTTAGGATAGCTTTGCCTATTCTGGGTCTTTTGTGGTTTTATATAAATTCTAATTGTTTTTTCTATTTCTGTGAAGAATGCCACTGGTATTTTGACAGAGATTGCATGAAATCTGTAGATTACTCTGGGTAATATGAAATTTTTAACAGTATTGATTCTTCTAATCCATGAACATGAAATATTTTTCCATTTTTTGTGTCCTCTCCAATTTCTTTCATCAGTGTATTCTAGTTTTCATTATAGAGATTTTTCACTTCATTGGTTAATTCCTAGGTATTTTATTTTATTTGTGGCTGTTGTAAATGAGAATATCATTTTTATTTCTTTTTCCGATTGTTCACTGTTGGCATATAAAAACGCTACTAAGTTTTGTATGTTGATTTGTATTCTGCAACTTCATTAAATTTGTTTTATCAGTTCTAAGAGTTTTCTTGTGGAGTCTTTAGATTTTTCCAAAAGTAAGACCACATTATCTCCAAACAAGGATTATTTGACTTCTTCTTTTCCTATTTGGATGTCTTGTACTTCTTTCTCTTGTTTTATTGTTCTATCCAGGACTTCCAGGACTATGTTGAATAACAGTGGTGAAATTGGGCATCCTTGTCATATTCCAGATCTTACAGGAAAGGCTTTCAGTTTTACCTCATTCAGCATGGCACTAGCTGAGGGTCTGTCATCCGTGTTTTTTTGTTTGTTTGTTTGTTTTTGTTTGTTTTTTGTTTGTTTGTTTTATGTTGAGTTATGTCCCTTCTATCCCCAGTTTGTTTAGGGTTTTTAACATGAAGTGATGTTGACTCTATAAAATGCTTGTTCAGCATCAATTGAAATGATCATAAAGTTTTTGTCTCTTACTCTGTTGATTTGATGTATTACATGGATTGATTTGCATACGTTGACCCCTCCTTGTATCAAAGGTATAAATTCCACTTGTTCATGATTAATGATCTTTCTAAAGTAATATTGAACTTTGTTTTCTAGTATTTTGTTGAGGACTTTTGCATCAATATTAATCAGAGATATTGGCCTATAGTTTTCTTTTATGATGTGTCTTTGTCTGGTTTGGGTATGAGTATAATGCTGACCTTGTAGAATGAGTTTGGAAGTATTCCTGCACCTCTACTTTTCAGTCTATGTGTGCTGCCAGAGCTCTATTGCATGTTTTTTTGTTTCTTTCTTCTTGCTGCTTTTAGAATCCTTTCTTTATCCTTGATCTTTGGGAGTTTGATTATCAAATGCCATGTGGTAGTGTTCTTTGAGTTAAACCTCTATGTGTAACTTCTTGTACTTGAATATTACTATCTTTCTCTAAGTTTAGGTAGTTCTCTGTTATCTCTTTGAATAAACTTTCTATGCCTATCTATTTTTCTACCTCTTCTTTAAGGCCAGTAACTCATAGATTTGCTCTTTTGAGGCTGTTTTCTAGATCCTGTAAGTGTGCTTCATTTATTTTTACTTTTTTTTTTTTCTCCTCTGACTGTGTATTTTCAAACAGGCTTTCTTCAAGCTCGTTAATTTTTTTCTTCTGCTCTATTCATTCTGCTGTTAAAGAACTCCGATGCATTATTCAGTATGCCAATTGCATTTTTCAGCTCCAAAATTTCTGACTTGATTCTTTTTAATTATTTCAATCTTTTCATTAAATTTATCCCCTATAATTCTAAATAACTTCTTTGGTATCTTGAACTTCTTGGGTTTCCTCAATATAACTATTTTGAATTTTCTGTCTGAAAGGTCACATATCTCTGTTTCCCTAGGATTGGTCCCTGGTGACTTGTTTAGTTCATTTGATGAGGTCCTGTTTTTCTAGTTGAAGCTAGTAGATGTTCTTCAGTGTCTGGGCATTAAAGAGTTAGGTACTGATTGTAGTCTTCATTTTCAGGGCTTTTTTGTACCTGTACTACTTGAGAAGGTTTTCAGGATATTTGAAGGACTTGGGTGTTGTGATCTAGGCTGTCTGCTTTAGGGGGCACCCCAAGCCCAGTAATGGTGTGGTGCTTGAGACTCATAGAAGTTCTTCCTTGACGGTCTTGGACTAGATCCAGTAGAATTCTCTGGTCTCTCTCTCTCTCTGTTCTGAGCCACCTAAAGCTGGAGTTAGAGTGTCACAAGTGCCTTGTGGCCACCACCACTATGACCGTTCTGGGTCAGACCTGAAGCAAGTACAGCATTGTGTCTCACCCAGAGCCTGCTGTAACTGCTCCCTGGCTACTGCCTATGTTTGCTCAAGGCACTGGGGTCCTACAATCAGCAGGTGACAAAGCCAGCCAGGACTGTGTCCTTACCTTCAGGTCAGCAAGTTTCTTCAGGCCCCAGGTGGGTCCAGAGGTGACATCTGGGAGTCAGAGTCAGGTACTATAGTTAAAAACCATAGAAGTCTACCTGGTATTCTATTGTACTGAAGTTAAGCTGTTACTCAATGTTAAAAATCACAATATTGAATTAAAGACATAACAGAACTGTCAGTTATTTATATTTTTACTGCCAATTGCCTATAGGGTCATTTTCAATCATTTAAATAAATGCATAAAACTTAAAATCAGTATCTGATACATACCTAATATGTAATCTTGGAAAAGTTATTTAATCTCTGTAAGCCATAGTTTCCTCATCTAGAATATGGCTATAATAAATATTACCTCATGTGCTCATGTAACTTTAATGACCTTATGCATATACAGTGCTTAGTAAAGTCCCTGCCTTACAGAAGTGTTTGATCAATGCTAACAAACTATGACTCAGTTTTTTACCTTCCTTATTAATCTGAGTTATCCATGTAGACTTGTCAACATGTGTTAGTAAATATCTCTAATCTTAGATAATTACCACTTTCACTCTCAAAAATGTCCCAATCTGGTTGATAAATTATATGGTCACTCTACTTATCAATAACAACACTAATATAAGAAAGAGAAAAAAATGAGATATTCTTTTCAAATTTGTAAGGTATTTCTCTCATCAAAGTTCTTAGATATAATAGTTGAAGATTGTCTGTTATATATAATATACATTTCATGTGTAAATTATACAATCATTGAAAGGTTCAACTCAATAGCATCTTTCAATAGTAATCAAAGATGAGAATGTCATTTTAACGTATAAATTTTAGAACAATAAAATAAATTATTTGAAATTTGTGTTTACTGTCACAAACTTTTAAAAGGGCTAAATTGAGTAGTTTTGTTCTTCTCATCAAAGAGCATCACCCTATGTGGGGAAAAAAAGATCACTAGGGAGACATAGAGTTGTATCCAGGTATTTCTTTCCTTCTCATCCTTCCTAAACAGCTCACTCTGTTTTATTGAAGCACATTTCAAGTCACTAGGATACAAAAATATAAAATTAACTTTTTAATTATAAGGCAGCCCTGTGTGAACACTACAACGTTATGAATTGACTTTCATTTAAAATAGGCTATACCTTTTGAAAGATTTAATTATCAATTTCTTACTTTTAAAAAGCAGGCATATTATCTAGTAGACTTACACTGATTGGACAGAGAAAATTAAAGTTTTGCCTGTGCATTTTTAAATAACTTATCTGTAATGTCTAATCACCTCAGACAAAGATACTATGTTCCAACAAAGTTGTACTTAGCGATGCCTCTGCAATGCTAGTGTTAGTAATTAGGACCCAATCTTCCAGCCATTATGCACACAACTGCCAGCGACCCAGAAACCTCCTGCTGACATTGGAGGAGCATAATGAATGCATAATACCCCATTCCCAATCTATCCCCTTTTCAGAGTCTGTGTATCTCTTCTTCACTCAGAACTTGCCTCCATCTAACTGAAAACATCAAGTGCTGAAATATACACAGCAAGGCTAAAGAGAATAAATATATAAGTAGACAGTTACTCTAAATGACCAATGCTATTCAAATAGTTCTAAAATGAGTATTTTTAGTGTGAGTGGCATTAAAAGATCTCTACTACATTCCAATCTCCCTACTTGTCTTTAATTTTTCTTAATCGTTAAAAGAAATCTGCTATGGTGAAGCAAATCCTCTCACTGCCTCTCAAACACATCATAGTCATTTTTGCCCCTATACACTTACATCCAATGTTCTCTCCAAAAGAAGTACATTCATCCACAAATTCTGTACATAAAGTCTGTATATTCTACTCACCTATAACATATTTTATGTCTTTCCTGAATCATATTATAAGTGATGTCTTTCACTAACCGTTTCTCCAGCCACATGACAGGATGAGCTCTTCTATTTCTACTGTGCGATACAGTCTCAGGGCATCTGTTTAAACACGTGGTTACATGCATGCTTAAAAAGGCACAACTGTGGCAGAGACTGCCTGCCTTCACATCAAACTCATTTCCTTTGTCTCCTAGGCCTAAGCCTGTACTACATTTTCTAGGCTTCCTTGCAGTTGAGTTTGGCCATGTGATTGGGTAGTACCAATGAAATATGAATAGAAGCTATGTGTGGCATTTTGGTTTAACCCATAAAGAAACTTCTTGTGTGAAATTATCTCGCTCCCTTTCCACATTCCCCAATTTGAGTCAGACAATCACATCAATCTTAGAAAGTAGAAACTGAAGATGGTGGAACCACAGATGAATTCATTTTGTGAACAAAAGTACTCCATAATCAGAAATACCTGCTTTGGACTGTTACATGAGTGTACTATAAATGTTAATCCAGTGGTATTTGTGTCAACAGTTGGCATTACCCAAACTAATACAGAAATTGGTACCAGACATGTTATCATCAGGTAGATAACAAAGCAATTGATATTGAAGGCTGAAAAGATAGAGACCTATGTTACACAATGGCAAAATAGTTAGCAAAACTGTCACCTGAGATAATCTGGAAGGCAAAGTGCACGCCTACTTAGCCTGTAGCTCCAGGGAGAGTGGTTACAGAAAGTTACAGTGGGATTACTTTTCCATTTTGCTGTTTGCAAACTATAACAGTAAAAACATGTTTTGTTTTGTTTTGTTTTTTCCAAGGGTAGAATGGGGTGATTTGAAAGAAAATTGAAGGGTTATACACAAGGCCTTGAAGGATTCAACAATTAGAAAACCCAATTGTTTTTAAAACTCAAGTAAAGTAATGTAAAACCTAAGATTATTTTGGAGAACTAAACCTCATTATGATTGCTCAGTTAAGCAAAGTGTCTCGACTGTCAACAAATCCGATTGAGAGTACTTTCTTCCTATACGGGGCTATTTGTATTTCACATGGCCTAAAGACAGTTCACCAAACTGAGAAAGACAGAAGAGAGGTATTGAATCTCCCTCACAAACTCCTCCAGGAAAACATATTAATCATTCAAAGATGAGTTTATTAAACTGATAGTATTTAAAAGGGTGAAAATTAGCAAATGATAAGAAGGGTCTAGAGCCTGGGTTGAGTGATTTTTAAGGCAGGCATTGTAAAGTAAGAATATGGTTCAGAATGATTAAATTATGACATGCTAGCTTTGGATGTTGTGGGCCTAATGAGGCAATGGCCTTGAAGCAGGCTTGATAAGCAAATTATTGTCAATTAATCAGCATATTAGTTGCTTTATCACCTTACATTCCAGGAAAAGGTGCTTCCCTGAGCAAACAACTAACTTGTGGCTGGTCTCAGTACTATTTAAATAGGGACAGGGATATATGGCTAGTCTTATGGTTAACTCATAGAAAACAAACTATGTTCACAGGGCAGAAAAGTGTGGTCTAACATACTTTATTTAACACAGGCATGAGAAATTTTGTTGGTTTCAGTTATCAGTTTCCACATTTGGTCATTCTTCTGCCTACTTTAGAAGACAGATTATTTGTTATTGAGAATCATGATCGATCCAAATGTGCATTACTATTCGATGAGTAACAGTCATGTATTAAGTTTCCTTGTTATTTAAAAAAAAAAAAGGGAAAGAGGCTTCAGGATAAATTAACTCTGTCCACCCTTTAATTTTGGACTACTGGCCTCTTTGGCCTCCAGATCTGTGAAAAAATAAATTGTTGGTTAAGTAAAATAATAATAGTAATATCTTGTTAGATGGTCATTTATTGGAGCATTTGATGAAAAAGTAGCTACATAATAGCATTTAAGAGTCTGAAGATAACACATTTGAGCATAGCAGTGCGGGCTAACGCTAAGAAAAGTATTAGGATCAGACTTTGAAATTCACTTCTAAACCCAGACTAAAGAGTACCCAAATTAAAGCAAGAAAACAGACACAATTACCGGTGTGAAGAGATGGTAGTATGTCATTTACTTGTTTATCTGATGTTTTTAGAAATATTAAAGGTTCCAGAAAATTCTGTAGTGTTAAACAGAACAATATCATATCTATGACAACTCTGCTTTGAATCATCACCAACCTTGTCTCATGAATTTCTTCGGCAAGAAAATCTATGCCCTTAGATTTTAAGGCATTTTAACAATGCGTTAAAGCTTTCCTGTTAATGTACGAACTATAACAAGTAGCACACGCTCCCACTTTACAGGCATATTGTAAAGCAAGAAATGAGAAGGCTTGAGGACAGAAGAAAAAGGTCCTAAATTCCCTTTTAGAAACTAAGTTTTGGGGACTCAAGTTGAGACATGGTTGTTCTTCTTTTTGAGTTAAATTACCTAAAGATTTATTTTGTTTTGTTTTTGGTTTTTGAAAGGGGAAAAATGTATCAAACTGCAACCTACATGATATCAAGTACAATCCTGAATATAAACCTAAGTTACTGAAATAACAAGACCTTTTCCAGTTTGTTAGTAATAACTAGAAAATTTTTCATGCAAAAATCCAAAACCATTTGCTGTGAGTATCCCAATGTTCTCTTGTAAGACAAAATACCCGGCCAGGTGCAGTGACTCACGCCCGTAATCCCAGCACTTCAAGAGGCGGAGGCAGGTGGATCACGAGATCAAGAGATCGAGACCATCCTGGCTAACACGGTGAAACCCCGTCTCTACTAAAAATACAAAAAAAAAAATTAGCCAGGCATGGTGGAGGGCACCTGTAGTCCCAGCTACTGGGGAGGCCAAAGCAGGAGAAAGGCATGAACCCGGGAGGCGAAGCTTGCAGTGAACCAAGATTGCGACACTGCAGGCTACAGCCTAGGTGATAAAGCAAGACTCCGTCTCAAAAAAATAAAAATAAAAAACGAAAATTAAAAAAGACCAAATACCCTTCGAGGTTGTCTAATTATTTTGTACACTTTTAGTGCCGCTAAGTAAGAATGGATTACTGTCAGATGGTAAGATTTAAATTAAGGAGATCATCAGTTATATCTATAGTAAAATAGTATTAATTTAAGCTTAAGAAGTTAGCTTTCTTACAAGTCTGTTAAAATGAGATGGTGTCTTAGTAAGTTTGGGTGCCATACAAAATACCGTGGACTAGGTAGCTTAAATAATAGAGTCTTATTTTCTCACAATTCTGGAAGATAGAAGTTCAAGATCAGAGTGCCAGCATGGTCAGGTTCTGGTGAGAGCTCTCTTCTTTTCTTGCAGAGAGCTTCCTTTTTTCTGTGTCCTCACATGGCAGAGAAAGAGAGAGGGAAAGAGAAAGAGGGAGAGGGAGAGAGAGATGCAAGCATAAATTTTCAGGTGTCTTCTTATAAGGGCATTAATCCCATCCTGATGACCTTACCCTCAAGATCTTATCTAAACCTAATTATCTCCCAAAGGCCCCATCTCCAAATACCATCACTTGGGGGTTAGGACTTCAACATACAAATTTGGGGAAGGGACGCAATTCAGTCCATTGCAGATGGTTTTCACTGGTACAGCATATTTTTCTTAGTCATATTCCAAGCTCTATTTCTGTGAAATTTTTGTTACAAAAGCCAACTACTGTGAAAAGTCCTTGGATGTTTTAACGAAAACAGAAATCTCCCATACTAAATGTTATACATAAGTGCTTTAGATTTTTGGCTGTCTGGGCTGTGGTATGTTTGCAGTCTAAGAATTTCCTTAGTAGTTGAATCCAAACAACCAAGATCCTGGCTAATTCATTGGAAGGAATTGGTACTAATGGAACTGAGTTTGTCTCATTTTTCTTTAACCAAATCACAAGAAAATTATAGCCAGACACTAGATGTATCCCAAGGAGTTGCTAGTAGCACAAAGAAAAATATTAAAAATAGGGGCTTTATGGATAGCATAGTTCAAGGAAAACAAATGTATTGTTAGTAAATCCAGAACTTTAAAGCAGGATATATAAAACAGATAGAAAAAATCAACAAGCACATGCCCATTAAAGCATGGCAATGTGTGACTCTGTTTAACTACATTTTATTCTGTGGGTCTGGGCAGAAGCTGTCTACTTTGTGCAATTGTCAACTTGTTCCAAATACCTGAAAACTGTCTCTTCTCAATTTTCTGCTTCTGAAGGATACCTAAGAATTATTAGCTGGAGGACTATGGTCAGAAGACTTTAATGAGCTGAGGATGGTTTATGTCTCTTAAATTGGTAGATATAAATCAAGGATTAGCCCCATATAAAACCCCTCACGGTTTTACTACATGGCTTATGATTAAGAGTAGCTGACAATTTCTATAAAATACAGATTGTCAGCTACTCCATTTCATAGAGATTAAGGATCTTTCCATCCTTGACATCTGTTCCAGAAAACGAAGTCTTCACATTTTAGGTTATACAAAGATGGTTTAGGAGAATGTTGAGGAAAGTCTTCCTGTACCTGGTGAGGACAAGACCGAATATATTGCATCAACCCTTTGCAGTATTAGTATTAGTATTATCCTGCTTACAACAGGACAGAGTCTAGAATTAAAGGGAAAAACCTATATCAAAAAATTGATGAATGTGAATAGAAGTGAATCTTATTATCATTAGGGCCAATGGAAATACCTTAGAACATAAAAGTTCAAAGGACTCTCAGAGCTTTGAAATTGTTTCATTTTAGAATCTCATTTGTTCTTTCTGTGTCTCAAACACTGAGGGTGTTAGAGACCATAAAGATTCTTAATAAGTAGCAAGACCTTGAAGATTTCTAAAATAAGGGTCTCAGCAAAATGGGTGCCTCATCATGAAAAAGATAATGAACAAAGATCAAGTAATTTGTTCAGTACCCTCACACCTTAGTTCTCTGGCTGGAAAATCTCCAATTAATGCGGAGAATAAATACTGACTAAGACATATTTAAGAAGCATAGTGAGTGCTAGATAAATAAAATGCATTCATAGATTTTCAAAGTTTTGGATTGCTGGGCACAGCGAGGTAAAGACCTTAATGAGCAAGCTGTGAAATGTGACTGTATTTGCTGTTTCACAGTATCATCTCTTAGGAACAAGAATGTCCTGAAGCAAGCAGCTAAGCTATTTTTGCCTGATCTCAATATTGTTTAACACAGGAACAGGAAAGTAGGCTTGATCTCATTAAAATATAGTACAAGGCACAGCAAAGTATATTGGTTTCCATCTTTTTTTTTTTTTTTTTTTTTTTTTTTTTTTTTTTTGTGAGAGAAATTTGCTCTGCCACCCAGGCTGGAGTGCAGTAGTGTGATCTCAGCTCACTGCAACCTCTGCCTCCTGGGTTCAAGTGATTCTCTTGCCTCAACCTCCCAAGTAGCTGGGATTCCAGGTGTGAGCCACCATGCCCAGCTAATTTTTTGTATTTTTAGTAAATACAGGGTTTTACTATTTTTGCTAGGCTAGTCTCATGGTTTCCATTTTCAAGAGCAAAGAAAAGGAAGGAAGGAAGGAAGGAAGGAAGGAAGGAAGGAAGGAAGGAAGGAAGGAAGGAAGGAAGGAAGGAGGGAAGGAGGGAAGGAGGGAAGGAGGGAAGGAGGGAAGGAGGGAAGGAGGGAAGGAAGGAAGGAAGGAAGGAAGGAAGGAAGGAAGGAAGGAAGGAAGGAAGGAAGGAAGGAAGGAAGGAAGGGAGGGAGGGAGGGAGGGAGAGAGCCAGAGAACTATGTCTAGTAAAAAACTTTGAGAGTGCCTCTTGGCATCGGAACAGACTGGAAACAAATATATCAGAAGCTTACTAAGTTTCTAAGATAAATGCATTGCCAAATAATCTGTAAGCTGGGTTTTAAAAATCCTCTAATTTGTTCAGTCATTAGCATACTCTTGGGCACAGCAAAATTGCACCATCACATAGTGACTATGAAAGTTGTGCAGCTCTTAAGGAAGACATACTCTCCAATTCCTAATTCTATTGTGGCCATGGAGGATAACGGACGAGGAGGAACCTCTCATCCAATGCAATTAAGATGCCATCGAGAACACTGGTCAAGGGAATTTCTTCCAGAGAACTGAATCAATAAATAAGCTTCCACTATAAGCCAGATAGAGAGTCTACACTACACCTGCCACAAGAAGTCATTAATGTTGTGAACCAGGGGTAATTAGTATTAGTAATTTTCCAATATTCCACTTCAGTGACGGGAGTTTTTAGTGTGGCTATCTTGTCTCTGTTTTACCATTATTTGTAGAGCATGTGTGGAAGCCACGGGTGTGAGGTGGGAAGGGCAAATAATCAGTCTTAGTTTTTCCTTTTAGTTCACAGACCACTAGACAACATAGAGCCACATTCAGATCTAAAAAATGGATGCTACATACAAAGACATTGTTAACTTGAAGCTAGATGCTACCTTAGCTTGTCTCTTTGGGAAGTATAAGGGCACAAGAAGAAAAAAACTGTTTTTCTTCCACTGTCACACTCAATACTGTACTCAACACATAATATTTCATCTCTGGTCTTCAAAATGTGTGTAGGGTTTTCCCCATACACCAGCAGCAGACAGAAACTGCATGTCCTATAATTCAATTGAATTGTGACACCATCTACCTGGAGAGAGCATCAGATCCTACAGGTTGAGAGCTCAGTCCTAGAAGACTGTTCCTACTTCAAATGCCAAGTCCCAGGTTGTCACCTGTACTTCTGACTGGCCATCTATAAATCATGGTTCTTATGACTACCTCCTTATGTTCAATTAATTTCCCAGCATGGCTCATAGAACTCAGGGAAATACTTACTTACATTTACCATTTATTATGAAAGATATTACAAAGAATATAAACAAACAGCCAGATGAAGAGGTATACAGAGTAAGGTCTATGGGAGGGGACTTGGAGCTTCCATGACTTCCCCAGGCATGCCACTCTCCAGACACCTCCATGTGTTCAGCAATCTGAAAGCTCTTCAGACCCTCTCCTTTTGGGTTTTTATGGAGGTTTCATTACATAGTTATGATTGATTACATCATTGGCTATTTGGTGATCAACTCGACCTTCAGCCTCTCTCCTCTCTCTGGAAGTCAAGGGGTTAGGGCTGAAAGTTCCAATCCTCTAATCACATGATTGGTTTCCCTGGCAACCAGCTCCATCCTGAAGCTATCCACAATCCTACCAAAAGTCACCTCATTAGAATATAAGATGTACCTATAACCCAGGAAATTCCAAGGGATTTAGAAGTTCTGTGTCAGAGGCTTCCATCATTCAGAAATTTACAAAGGTCTTAGGAACTCTGTGTCAAGATCCAGGGTCAAAGATCAACTATTAGAATAAAAGATTATCCTAGCATCTCTATCTGCAAAGGTTTTAGAAGCTCTGTCTCTGAAACCAGAGGTAGAGTACAAATATATACTTCTTATTATATCACACTGTGCTATACAATACTAAGACCAGGCATAACTCCCTGTCCCTGCGTTAAACGATATTGAGAGCAAAGCAAAATCAACATAAGTACTAGCTCTACAACATACTTATTCTTGAAAGATACGATGTGAAACAATTATCAATAGGTATATGTGTACACATATACAGAGACACATAGACATAAACATAGACATGGATGACAGAAAACTAGAAGGGCAAAGTGTGGCAGATAAATAACTAGCTACCTATTTATCAGACCCATTTCCTCTTCTTCCTGGTCTCACAGTTAGACTACATTTCCCAGCCTTGCCTGAGGTTAGATGTGGCCACGTGATAGACTTCTAGTCAGTGGAACATAAGCAGAACTGATGTGTGTCTGGGCCATTATATATTTCCTATATATGAGTTTCCATGCTCTCTTTTGCCTGTGACTTGAAGTAGACAACTCATTAATATTTTGGAAATTATTTGGTGAAAATGGTAACATCATAAGCTATAAGGAACCTCAGTCCCAGCCAGAATCATCACATAGAGGAAAGTCACCTGCTGACAAGAACTATAAGTTGGATGGTTTTTTAAACTAAAACTAAATATTTCTTCTGTTAAGTTACAGGAAATGTTTCTTGTACAGCTGGCAAGAAACATGTAACAGATCAGATAACTGCCCTTTAGGGCAGACTCAGGCTCATAGACACCTAGCTAGGGAAACAGCAAAAGCAAGGTTTCCTGCCTGCACTCCCCTCAGCCACACCCCTTGTGCTGGATACTCTGAATCACTATAGAGAGTGGCTCCCACTACTTCATTTGCCACTCCTTTTCAAATAGACTCTTTGATCCTAGAGGGCAGGAATTGTATTTTCGATTTCTTTTTTTAGTCTTCCCAGTAAAGCACAAAGTGGCCACTCAATAATAGCCATTGAATTCAATTTAATTTCTCAATGCTTACATTCAAATACAAACTGATTGTTACCTTGAGGCCTCTCAAACTTCTTTCCAGAAAAAAAAAAAAAAAATTGGGCCTCACTGAAGTCTTTCTACTATGGAGGACAACATGAATACAAGTAAATTTCTAATGGAGAAGAAAGAAAATCCTACCAGGAAAACAAGACTATTCAAGTGACAGGTCAGTACTAAGCTGTGGAAATCCACCAAGCCATTAAGAAAAATTCTTAACTCATATATTCTGTAAATAGGTGTGAGTCTTAGGTCAGAATACTCAGTTTACTTTGCCCTAAAAGGGCATGTTCATTGGAATTTCTATGTGGCCACAGAAAATTATTTATACAAATGAATAAAAAAAATACTCTCCTAAATATAGTTCAAAAAAAGCCGAGGTCCTTTATATTTAATATGTATATATACCATTATTTCATAAGTAGATATTTTGTGAAAAATTGCCACATTAAAAGGTACCAAGCAGAATCCAAAATTCATGCCAGGCTCTGGACTAGTTGTAATGATAGAAAAATCTAGCAAAAGCACATCTGTGATTAGCTAATCATTTCTATAAAAGCAGTGATGCCTCTACAGTCAGCCAGAATGCGTTTCCATTTTTTGTAGTCTAGTAGCAGTCGAAGATCCAAAAAAGCAAAACTATTTTAATCACATTTTAGCCTACTTCTGCCTTGTTTATCAACCAGAGAATTTAAACTAACCACGCCTACTGTCAGCGTTCTGGGGAAGACAGCCCAGGATTATCAGTGACTTTCTGTGCGTCTAACTTTACCACATTAGCCAAGAATAATTAGCAATGGTGTGAAAGGAATTGAATTTTTTTTTAAAGGCAACAATTCACACCTCAGCATTTATGTAAATCTGGGTAATTTAAATGTATGTGATGATTAAGAAAGAATCTTCTCTTTAATTCCCCAAGAGTGTGCATGTTCTTTTCTCCTTATGCAAATTTCTAGGATAGTCTATTCTTTTATTCTTTGCTTAGAGCACCACACTGTTTAAAAATAAAACATTGTAAATATACACAATGGCATCAGAATGGTGCCTATGGCTTCATATGAGATTATGTAAACACTCAGCAAGAGCGGTATCCTAACTACTTTTGAATTGTGATATGCTTACATGGAAAATGGTGATGGAGAAAAATATGAAGGCAGATATCCATGGAAACTCTTCAGGATAATTTGTCATTTCTGATAAATGTAGTGCCTGCATCTAAACACTTAAGTGCCTTGCTGCTTTGTGCCCTTGCATCAATTAACATTTAATTTGACTTTTTAACAACATCACTTATCACTAGTTTTTTCATGCCTATGAAGCTAACAAATGTTAGCTTTTCAAAGGTGACAGTTTATGATTACTTATAACCAACACCATTTCAGAGTAATGCAGTAAGAGATTAATGGACCATGGGGATGACACAGCCACAGGGCTTGCTATAAAAAGAGAGATGAACTACAATCTTGATGAATGCCTCTTTTGAATAAATATACTTGAAAACCAGCTAAACCAATATCAAGAGGAAAAATTTTATCCTAATTATATGAACAGTGGTGTTTGTTTGTTTGTTTGTTTGTTTGTTTGTTTGTTTGTTTGTTTTGATGGAGTTTTGCTCTACCACCCAGACTGGAGTGCAGTGGCCCAGTCTCAGCTCACTTCAACCTCCACCTCCCAGGTTCAAGCAATTCTCCTGCCACAGCCTCACAAGTAGCTGGGACTACAGGCACCCGCTACCAGGACTGGCTAATTTTTATATTTTTGGTGGAGACGGGGCTTCACCATATTGGCCAGGCTGGTCTCAAACTCTTGACCTTGTGATCCTCCCACCTCGGCCTCCCAAGGTGCTAGGATTACAAGCACGAGCCACCGTGCCCAGCCTGAACACTGCTTCTAATTGTATACTTTGGAACTTATTTAAGGCCTTTGTTTATACATATAGTTTACTAAATAACATCCAGTATTGGAAGTGAAATGAAAAATGTGTCAAGGAAAAGTATCATTTAACAGTGTGAAGAAAACAATAATTTAAGATTCAAATTAAGAGAAAAGCATAACTATTTTGTTGCAGGAGAAAGCAATAGATTAGAAATTTTAAATTTTACATATATACCTATTTTGTATTTGTATGTGTGTATATATGTGTGTGTGTGTGTGTTAAGGAAGCACACTGAGGTATTCACTCTAATAAATTGAAATATAATTGCAGTCGTGAATCAGCTAATGCCTGAGAAGAGTCATTTAGCCATCCTTTTCAGGATACTCACAGCTTTTTATCTTTTCAAAAGTCCCTCCATTTACAGTTCTCCTTCATAACTGATTAAAATACATTTTCAAAAAATAAATAAATAAATGCCAGTTGAACTAAGAGAACCACTCAGCACTAGTTCTAATTCCTCCTCAACTAAGTCTTTAGCTGCCCAACTTCTGTCTTCCTCAGTGTCACCTTTCCAAATCAGATGAGAGAAATAAGCTGCCACACCCAGAAGCGTGTTATAGTTCTGTTCCACACCAGCACAAAGTTCTTCTCATGGTTTCTTATACGTCTCTATCCCAGGATTGACTGTTGAGAATGTGACGTTCATCCATTGCGCCCTCGTGGGTAGTTCCTCCAAAGAATCAAAGCTGTGTTCAGTCTCACACTGCAAACAGATCTTTGAAGAGGCAAATCAAAGCATATTACTGATGATTCAAAATAAATTGTGTTGAATACCTTTCAAAGATGACGTCCTTTCAGTGCAAGTGTTTTAGCCCAACAGGTCTCTCACTGATACTTGGAAAATTCAAGAATTTCATTACTTAGGCTATGTATTCAATTTTACCCATAACATTTTCAATCACACTCTTACATTTTATCAAAAATAGCTGAAACAAATTTTGAAAGGTTCCAAAGCTTAAAGAAGATTTTGACTTTTTAGGCTTTCTGCCCTTTATAGTATATTGAGTGGAGAATGATTGGGTTTCTGTCAAAATATCAAACTATCATACCTATCACACTGGGAAGGAGTTCCTTTCCATTATCAAAAAAAAAAAAAGAAAAAGAAAAGAAAAAATAAAATCTAACATCCACTTGAGTTCTTTAAGAATGTAAAGTTGAATTCAAAGTTAATTCAGACTGCATATACCTCAAAGATATTTCTTTGAATTGATGATCATTGTTAACAAGAGAGAAGATTTGTACTGCTATTTGGGTATCACAGACACACACAAACACACTTATATGTATACATACACACACACACATATGTATATAATATATACACACACACATATATGTACACTTTAATTTCATTACTTTATCAATAAGTTTGCTATCACCACATGTTTCAATTTTTTCTATCCTTCAAAATCCATCCAATTAATATTAGCTTTTCAGTATCTTTTCATTACTTCTTTCTCCAGGACTTCCAGAGCTTGTTATCTGTTGTCTCTTTGTACATGCTAATATGTAACATAATTATATGTGTAGAGATTTTCTTTCCATTACTATCTTGTAAGTTCCTTTTTATCAGGGCCAATAATAGTATTGTTTTGTGTATAGCAACTGATCAATGCACTTTTGTTAAATGAAAGAAAAAATAAATGATTGGATACCTAAATGGATGCATGACTGAATAAACAGCCTAAATGAGAGTACTAAAGCTCAAAAAATCGATATACCAAAGGGAAAAAATATTTAAAAAGTCAAGAAATATGGTTTGATTTAAATGATCTAAATAGATTTTCTTTAATAAATTATATATAAATATCTACCAATATATAACATTTCAAAGGATAAAAGAAACAAAAAGGATAAAAGAAACAAAAACAGTTATTTTCAAACTAGACATGTGTTGAATGTCATTGGCAGCCAGGCACTGTGCTGTAGTAAAGGATCTAAAGATACGTAAGACAAATCTCCTCACCATCAAGGATCACTGTTTAGTTAGGAAATGAGACAATTTGTATAACTGATTAAGCCCTCTCCCAGCGGGACAACACCCCCCACCACCAAAAAAAAAGTCAAACTGCACTTTAGAAAATACCATCCAAAGATGAAGAGTGCAGAATTTCTGAAAGCAATGTTGTAAATATGGAAAACCCCAAAGGAAGCAATAATCTTAAATAGAAGGGCATCTGGTATAGTGGTTAAGGGCCCAAATGCTGGTAACAGACTACCTGGCTTCAAAATCCACCCTTTCTACTCTTTAACTATGTTATCTTGAGAAAATTTCTCACACTTTTTGCTTTCTATTTCTCAAACCTAAAAAGTTACGATAATACTTGATTTAACTAAGGAGCTCTTAGGATAATCTGTAATAGTAAATACTCACCATAGTACCTCAAAAATAGTGAATTCTGACATAGTAATAGGTGACCATTATTTTTATGCATTAGTATTTTATTATAATAATTTTTGGGGAAAAGTCATCTTTCCCACTAGAATAAATACCCCACACAAACACTCTAGACTTGCCCCTAGATCAAAGAAATAGTGGCCTAGAAAAGAAACAGATACATCATTTAATTAATGAAATTGCCTGTGGAAAAACTAATTCACTGCTCTCAGAAAAACTAACTCCAGTTGACCATAAAATAAAACCACCTATATAAAAGTGCAAGTCTGATTTAGGAGAATTCCAAATGGACATAGAGCTAGAGAGGAAATATGTTACTCTGTTCTACATTGCTTTAAATTTCTTTATACACCTGAGGCTGCATAGTTTATGAAGAAAATACGTTTATTTGGCTCACAATTCTGCAGGCTGTACAAGCACGGGACCAGCATCTGCTTGGCTTCTGGTAAAGTCTCAGGGAGATTATAATCATGGTAGAAGGCAAAGGGCAAGCCGGCATATCACATGGCAAAAGGGAGCAAAAGGAGAAGAGGAGGTGTCAGACTCCTTTAAACAACCAACTCTCACATAAACTAACAGATTGAGAACTGTATTAGTTCATTTTCATACTGTTATAAAGAACTGCCTCAGATTGGGTAATATACAAAGGAAAAAGGTTTAATTGACTCACAGTTCAGCATGGCTGGGTAGACCTCAGGAAACTTGCAATCATGGCAAAGGCAAAGGGGAAGCAAGGCACCTTCCTCACAAGGTGGCAGGAAGGAGAAGTGAGTGTGAACAAGTGAAATGTCAGACACTTATAAAACCATCAGATCTTGTGAGAACTCACTCATTATCATCAGAACAGCATGAGGGAAGCTGCCCCTATGATCTAATCACTCCAGGTGCCTCCAGTGACACCTGGGGATCATGTGGATTAAAATTTAAGATGAAAATTGGGTGGGGAGAACTCACTCATTACCATGGGGAGGGCATCAAGCCATTCTTGAGAGACCCACCTCCATTAAACAAACAGCCCCTGCTAGGCCCACCTCCAGTAGTGGAGGTCACATTTCAACATGAGACTTGGAGAGGACAAAATATCCAAACTGTATCAGGAGAGCTAATGCCCAGGTAATTGACACCAACCCTCATCTCTAGAAGACATGTTACCTTCATGCCATAATGTGGTGATTGAAAGCTCATATGTCAAAAGGGCTTGACAGATGAACATAAGTGAAATGAGTAGGGTTTAAATGATGAGAGTGATGGAGACTGACAAACAGGAGCACGTGGAAAGGGCAGACTTGACTCAGTTCTAGCCAGTTGTTTTCATGCAAAGACACAGACTCTTATTTGCTAAATTTTTATATTTTTCAAGAAACAATAAAATCTCTATTTTCATATAAAATGTTCCAATTTTCACATTAGTCATTAGTCAGAGGTTTGTGACCTCTGAAGGAAAATGTACTATGCCACAAGAATTTCCCCATCCTTCTTACTCATTCAAATCTTCTTTTATTCCCAAAAGAGTAAGATTCTAACTCAGGCTTTAGAAAGATACACAAGCTACTATTAGCACTGAGCATAATTCTCATCTATATAAACAAACAAACAAGAAGCACTAAACATTTGAAGAAAAACAATAGGTGATACCAAACCTTACCAAGAGAAAAGGTAACTTCTGATGAAACTTTATTATTTTTGAAAAAGAA
The DNA here is from genome assembly GCF_049350105.2 of Macaca mulatta. NCBI lineage: Eukaryota > Metazoa > Chordata > Mammalia > Primates > Cercopithecidae > Macaca > Macaca mulatta. The sequence continues at coordinate 64,900,915 of NC_133407.1, read as the reverse complement.
AATCTTCAATAAGTATAATTACTTAAATGGACTTAAGTATAAATAATATAGTCAGAGGTTTAAAGTATTACAAAGAATCAAAAGAAGAAGTAAATGGAGGAAGAGAAGAAGGAGAAAGATGAAAATAAGGAGAAGGAGAAAAATGAGAAGAGGCTGCTATGAAAAAGAAGCAATGAGAATATTTGGAAAATTTTTATCTTATTTCCAAAGTCAAGAGATCAATAGACAGATTAGTAAAACAAATCCAAGTAGAAGATTACTTATTTGAGCTGGAAAAACAAACTCAGGGATAATCATCAAACACAATACAAAAAAGATTTTAAAAAGTTGAAAAATTTGTGAGAAAATATTAAAGGTAGAGAATTATATCTGAGAAGTCTGCAAGAAAACTAATAGAGGCTTCAGAAGAAGAGGACAGAGAGAAGACAGGGGAAGACATAGACTCCTGATGAAAATTTCCCTGAGCTAAAAGACGTTAAACTTCAAATGGAAAGAATCCTGTATGGAATTAAGTTAAAGAAGCCTACCTAGACATATCCTGGTGAAATTTCTGAATTCCAAAGATAAAGATAACATGTTAATACAATTGCGAAAAACAAAACAGGTTTTTTCTATAATTAGTATCATATTTATTAACTGATACTAAAGAAACAGAAGTATGTCATTAAAACTCAACTCTCAGGAAAAATTAAAGACATTCTTAGAAAGTTTATGATATATAAACTGTTCTCAAATAATTTCTTGAGAAAGTATTCAGTATTGTACTTCACAAAAATAAAAACTCAATACAAGAAAAAGATATGATATAGACATGCACCATATAAAAATGATAATATAGATCTAAATGTTTGCTTTTTAAATATATGGAATGTGAAAATACAAATAGCTTTGCCTAAAATTTAAGATAAATCTATAGAAAGAAAATAAGACGTAGAGAAAGAGGAGAAAATTAAGCTTAACTAAAAGATAACACCAAAAAAAGATGGCAGAAATAAATTCAGAGTGATCCATAAACATAAAAAATGTGAACGTGTTATATTCTATCACAAAAATAGAAACTGTCATGTTGTATTCAAAACTACTAATCCAGTCACAGATTGGTAATGAGATAGTTAAAACTAAATGACATAGATACATTAAAAAATAAGAAAATATGTATATATAGACGTACATATAGAGAGATATAGATACATACAGATGATATAGATATAGATGATATAGATATAAATATGGATGATATATAGATATATACATCATCTATATATAGTGAGGTATAGATCTGTCTCTATAAGATTATATATAAAATTATATATAAGATTATATATAAGATTATATATATTATATATAATCCAGATGGATAGATAGATCAATCTTCAGACAAATCTTTATTTTCTCCCCAAAAATGTAGCTGTAACAAAATAGAATTCAATGTCTGGAAATTATTTTAAATAATTAGAGAAAAAATTCATCAAAAAATTACAAAGTGTTACATATTTTATATACCAAAAAATTAACATGAGAATATAACACAAAATTCTAGAAGTATAAGGAGAAATTTACAAGTCAATATTTATATAGAGAGGTAGATTTTGCATGTGTCTCCAAGTATGGTTACATCAAATACACAAAAATTAGGAGAAAAGAGATTTTAAAAAGTTAACTTATAAGCATAATATCAAATAAAAATGTTTTCTCATCAAACAGAAAATGCACATTGTTTATGTAGGAATAAAACTTTCAAAGATCACTCACAAAACATCTAATTTCCAAAAATACAAACCATAGAAAACTATAATTTTCATCATAATGCAATAAAATTGGAAACTAACAGCTAAAAGATAAACCAAAATATTTGTGCATTTGTAAATTTATAATTTTAAAATGATTCTCTTGTTTCTCATCATCTGCCTTTCACATTTTTTAATTACAGGAAATGCTTAGGAGTTGAAACAAAATCTATTTTGGCATTGATTCTTAACACTGGAAGAAGTTTTTTTAAAAAAATTAAAGCCCAGATCCTAGCCCCTGGAGCAGCAGTATTTTCAAAAATTCTCCCAGGTGATTCTAAAATGCAGTAGATCAGCATTCTTCGAGAAACCTCTCAACTGCTCTCCACAGTGACTGAACTAATTTACATTCCCACCAACAGCGTATAAGTGTTCCCTTTTCTCCACATCCTTACCAACATCTGTTCTTTTTTTACTTTCAGTAATAGCCATTCTGACTTGTGCAAGATTGTATCTCCCTTTGGTTTTAGTTTGCATTTCTCTGATGATTAATGATGCTGCACATTTTTTCAAAAGTTTGTTGGCCTCTTGCACATCTTCTTTTGAGAAGTATCTGCTCATGTCCTTTGCCCACTTTTTAATGTAGTTATTTTTTTTTCTTTTTGATTTGTTTAAATTCCTTATAGATTCTGGATGTTAGTCCCTTGTCAGATGCATTGTTAACAAAATTTTCTATAATGCCATTCTGTAGGTTGTCTGCTTACTCTGTTGATAGTTTCTTTCCTTGTGCAGAAGCTCTTTAGTTTAATTAAATCCTGATTGTCAATTTTTGTTTCTTCTGCATTTGCTTTTGAGATCTTAGTCGTGAACTTTTTGCCTAGACCTACATGTCCTGAAGAGTTTTTCCTAGGTTTTCTTCTAGGATTTTTATAGCTTGAGGTTTTATATTTAAGCCTTTAATCCATTTTGAATTAATGTAAATTAATTCAGTCCCTGTGGAAAGCAATATGTTCATTTCTCAAAGAATGAAAAATAGAACTACCATTTTGACCCAGCAATCTCACTACTGAGTATCTATCCAAAGGAAAGAAATCATTCTACCAAAAAGACAGCTCTATTAGTATGTTTATTGCAGTATTGCTCAGAATAGAAAAATCATAGAATCAATCTAGGTGCCCCTCAATAGTGTTAGATGTGAGTTCTAAATTCCTTTTCAAAGAATCAATATGTCAGTATGTTCAATTCTTTGCCTTCTACTTTTAAACTTAACTTCCTCATAAAGCAACCTTTTTTGATTACCTGTGCCACCCTGACTCATTTCAATCACCTGCTCCACCATAACTCATTCCAATTACCTGCTCCACCCTGACTCAATCCAATTACCTGCTCCACCCTGACTCATTCCATTACCTGCTCCATCACAACCATATTTCCCGCCAAACCACTCATCCCATCACTCTCTTTAAATTAGTCAATCGGAATTAATTTAGCCTGTGTGGTCTAACCCTAGCCAATAGGCGAACAACACAGCAGCAGGGGCCACGTGCGTCATGGATAAGAACCCCTTCCTCTCCCTCGTCCAAGTGTGCACTCACCATTGCTCCATCTATAAGGGTGCACCCTTCTATAGAAGTACCTTGCCTTGCTGAGAATTAAAAGAAATTTTTATATTGGAGTGCTATTTCTTTTGTGGCACCGAAACTTTATATGTAACAATAGTAAGTGGAATAAAGAAAATGTGGTATATATACACCATAGAGTACTATGCAGCCATAAAAAAGAATGAAGTCATGTCCTTTGCAGCAACATGGAGGCAGCTGGAGGCCATTATCCTAAGTGAATCACCACAGAAACAGATAATCAAATACTACATTTTCACTTATAAGTGGGAGTTAACAATGGGTGCATATGTACATAAAAATGGAGGCAACAGATACTCAGGATTCCAAAAGGGGGAAGAGAAGGAGAGGGACAAGGATTGAAAAACTACCTATTGGTTACTGTGTTCACTATTTGGGTAATGGGTTCAATAGAAATCCAAACCCCAGAATTACACAATATATTCACGTAACAAACTCGTACATATACTCCCCTCAATTCAAGAGAAAAACAAAAAGCAAAGAAGATGCAGTGTATTTTGATAAGCATTCGCTTACTCAATAGCCACTAAACAATTTGCTATATGGGATTGAAGCTCTGGAGAGGGGCCAAGTAGAGATCACAGATTTGGTAGATAGGAGTGGCAAGTCAGACGGTAAGGGCTGAATTCATCTGGCAGAGCCTTTTATTTGGCCCAGCATGGTGGGGTTTGTTGTGGAGTTTTTTTCTTAGGTATAACATTAAATGTCTTTAGGCATTTACAGTTTGCCACAGGCCCTATCATTTCTTATTGCTTGCACTAATCCACTTCACATATTTAATTACCTGGCCGCACCCTGTTGTAAAGGATAGTTAGAATCATGACAGTATGTCAGATAACCCAGAGGAAAAGGAGAAGGCCATAGAGTCCTGCAAATACTTTATATAAATAGGCAGTGGAAGGGAACTCTGGGGAAAGAAAATCAGAAGGAAAGATAGAAGAGATAAGAGGAGAAACCAAAAAAGGACTGGCAAGTCGTTAAATGAAATTAATATGGATCAATGCCTATACATACAACTAGAAACTTTAATTTAGTGGTTATTTTATAGATCTCAGTGCCACCACTGTTTGGAAGGGTTGAAAGGATAGGGTTGATAAAATTATATTGTACATATTTATGGATTACAAAACAGGAATAGGAAAAATTTGCAAAGTCATAGATTGAATCCATGATGAATCTTTGACTAAATGCTTTACAACTCACAAATAAGATCTGTAAGTTTCTACCTTCAAATAAAGTGATTTCACAAGATGTAACTTTTATCACCAACTTTATATTTGCCTTCAACAGCAGCAGCAACCTGCTCAGTTGGATGAAAGGAGAGTGTTCTCTATTTCATGTCTAATTAATACTTTCTTGCTTAGAGATTGTTGAAGAGAATGCCAATTAGTGTTACCAGCCACCAAGTGAATTTTCACACAGTTTTAGATAGCATGGAAAAGATAATAAGTTCTGGAATGCCATTCTTGTTTGATCGAACTCTTTTATTAGTTTGTAATAAGAAAAATTATCAAATATCCCTAAACACTTATAAACTTTCATATAATAAATCTGGGGAAAAAACACAAGTTGCAAGAAGAACATGAACTCAAATACATGGAAAATCAGATATATACATTCCTTTTGACACCGAATATCAGTTTCTTGAAGTCAAGAACTGGTTAGATTCATCATTATATCTATACTGCTTAGCATAATCCTTAATACATAACTAACATTATTTATTGTTTATTATTATTAATATATTTACTGTGCTAAATGAAATGTTGACCAAAAAGTAAAAAAAAAAAAAAAAAAAAAAAAAATGTGAGTTATTGTGTCTGAATACCCAATGACCAGGAAATTATTTTAGAAAGGATTCTGTAGAGGAGACAAATATTCAGTACCCCTCATTTCACTTCTAACCTCCACCTATCCTAGGCTTCAACCACATGGATGTGCAAGACTCTCACTTGCATGCATTCTTACCTTTGTCTATACTACTTCTACACATTTAATCCATACCAATCACATCAGGCAATTCCCACTTGTCAAGAATAGGTCTGTGGGAGGCCAAGTCACCCAAATCTGAAATGAAATATAAGGGAGCCATGCTGGAAATTTTGAGAAATATGTTCCTTCTTTATAAGACAGAGAAGCTGAAGAGTCAAGACTTCTTCCACTCTATTTCCTTGCTGAATGTAAAACCGTAATGTGCAGAGATGATTTTTGGATTATCAGAAGCTATGTGATCAGAAGGAGCAATATCACCAACACTGGAGACAGCAGGGCAGAAACCGAGAATCGTGTCCTCGGTAATGTTACTGAGCCAGTCGCTGAAACAATATGGAGACTGCCTAACTCCAGACTTTCTGTTATACTAACAAGAACTATCCTTGTAGCTTAAGTTTTTGTTAGTCAAATATTGTTTCTTTCACTAAAACATTCCAACCAAATATCATACATTGTGGCAAAAACGTTTATTGCCTTCCAATAGCCATTCTACCATTGCCTACCTTGCGAGAAAAGAGGCAGTCCCACTATGAAGCTAAAAACGTCAGACTCGCTTTTTCATCTTCACTTGCTCGACAAAGTATGTAAGTCGTCCTAATCTGTCGCTCCTGAGGAAAGGGTTATGGGATGTTTCTTATTAAGATTTTCTCCTCCTAAAAGAGATGCACAAAGAGCAGCCTCCATTTTTGTCTTACATTTTAACGTGACATGTGAAGATGGGAACTCCAAGCTACAGCAGCTACTGTGATCATGAGTGGAAATCTAACAAAACTATGCAGAAGCCAACCAAGAGCCGGGAGACCTTCGACCAGTTGAAACAATACTGGAATCACCTCTCTTGCTCTGTATTTATGGTTATGTGAGCAAAATAAAACCCTAAATAAGCCACTTTCGGTTGGGCATTATGTTATTGTAGGTGACAGAATTCAACTGAAACACCCATCTAATTGAGTTGTTGTGAGAATTCAGTGAGAAAATTCATGTAAAGTGTCTTAGCACAGAGCCTGTTTAAAATCAATCAGTAAATACTATGGAACATTAGTTAATATTACCAGCTTTAGTAGGTATATATTATGTCTGCCTAGACTCTTTCTTCATCTGATATCATCAGTCTCCCTATTTTGAGGAACAGCTCTCCCTTTTTCCCACTTCAATCATATAATCTAATTGGGAACTGCCTGCCTTCTTCCAATCAAATCCAAATTCACAAGTCCCACTCTTAGTCTAGGAGTGGAACTAAGTGCCAAGCTGAGCTAAGTATCATGTTTTGTCACACTGGTTACATTCATCGGTCCAGTAATTGACATATGTTTATCCAGAAACTCCAGGCATTCGTGATTTTAGTCACCTGGGGAAAACCTGAGAGGATAAAGCCAACACACTGGGAAAAATGGTGGGAAATAACAAGAGCCTTATTGTATTCAAGCCCCTGTTTCTAGTCCTCAGGTCCCACAGCAGCCCTGGTTATTGCCTTACTGAAGTGTGGACATAGCTACCTTCATTCTATGAATTACCCAGTATCCTCTTAGCATGTTAATAAAAATTGAGTGTCTGTAACTTGATACCATTAGAATTCTGACTAATACACTGTTCTCTACCTTATGAAATCCTACTCACTGTTTAACGTCAACCATCAACCCTATTCATGTAACAAATATCTATTCAGAATCTACAATATGTCAGTCACTGTGAGAAACACTACAGACATGAACATGAGAAAGACATAATATTTGCCTTCAAGTTGCTTACAATCTTCAGAGGCACATATACATGTCAAGATGATTACCAAGAAATGTATAAAGTACTTTAAAGAGCTGTGGAAATGGAGTGATGGAAGCAGATAAGGAGGTTAATCTAGCCTAGGACAGGGATCCAAGGGCTAAGGAATAATTTCCCTGATGGGATGACAACTGATAGGACTTTGCAAGGACAAATAGAATTTAATTAAGGGAGCTTAATCAGGGAAGTGACTGCATCAGTGTATGTAGAATCATCAGAACTTAGTGACCAACTGAGCAAAGGGCTAAAACAAAGTTTAGTTTGAAAACTTTGATTGACTCTTGGCTTCATCACTAACTTGGGAACCACATGGGAAAAAAGAGAAGTAGCTTCTGGGGGACGAGAAGATAAATTATGGACAAAATGAGTTTCAAGTACCTTTGAGACATTCAAGTGTAGGTAGTAGGAACTTTGATATATGGGCTGGAACTAAATTTTTAAAAAGAAGCTTGGCCTAGAAATATATATTAAGGAGTTATCAGCATATAGATGACAATTGGAACAATGAAAGTGAATGGCATTGTGAGAAGAGGATGTGTAGGAGAGAAAATGTCCAAAAATGGAACCCTAGGGAGCATGTAATGCCTTGAAAACCAATAGAGAAGAATTTTAAAATTTTAAAAAGAGAATAGTCAATGATTCATTCCCAGAGAAAGAGAGAATAAATTAAAAGTGGCACTAAAATATGTCCTTTAAATTTAGCAACAACCTTGACAACAGTAAGTTCAGTTTGTAGAATATGATTATATGGATTGAAGAATGAATAAGAGGTATACAAGTGTGAATGAGATTGTAAATTACTGTTACTATTTTGAGACATTTAGTTATCAACAGGAGGAGAAAGATCAGGAAGTAACTAAGTCGATTTTGTGGTTTGTTTATTTAATATGGGAACAGTGTTTGAACATGTTTATATGTTTAGAGGAAGACTCATTAAGGAAAATAAAAGACAAGTCAAAGAAAATAAGGCAAGAATACTGAGGATGAAGATGATACCAACAGGAATAAGATTAAGCTGGATCTAGACATTCCTCTACTCAAACCTTAAAACTGCTGTCAAGGCCTTACATTATCTTGTCCTCAGATCCTCCCGATTACACCTCTTGTTTTATACTCTCTTTTGTTCACTCTGCTTCAGACACAGTGGCTTCTTTGCTATTCTCAAACATGCCAAGCACATTTCAGCCTCTGAGCTGAACATTCTCTTTCCTGCTCCTAGAAAGAATTTCTCTCTAGATCTGCATGGCTCCTTCTCTATCTTTCTTCAAGTCTCTGCCCAAATATCATCTTGTCAGTGAGGCCTTCCATGACTATTCTAGTATATAAAGTAACAATTTCCTTCTTCCTATACTCTCTAGCGCTCTTAACTTGTTTGATATTTTTCTATAGCTCTTATCACATCCTGACATATGCTTACAAAAATCTGCTTATTTATTTGCTTTTTGTCTGCCCTCCTCCCCTAAAATATTTACTCCAAAATGAAAGCTAAATTTATTTCCAATACAATATCTCTAGTGTCTAAACAATGGCTGGTTCTCAGTAGGTAGTCGAATGTTACTTAGGAAAAAAAAAAAATTAATTGAGGAAAAGGATGAGCAGAGAGTGTAAGCCAGAGTAGAAGCGAGCGGAACCATAGGGGAATGTCTGATGGAGAGAAAAGGAACAAGTAAAGAGGCCAAAGAGCAGACTTCCCAAAAGTGAGAGACTCAGGGCAATTTGGGTGATAAAGGATTATGTTAGAGTTTAGAGTACTAGGGTTTAAGATCTCAGAATGCATGCCAAACTCCATGCATTGGCTTCCAAAGCAAGTACTGGAAAGTGGATTCCTGAGACATGGTGAAGAAGAAGCTTTTTGGAGCTCAGGAAGCCAGAAAATTTTAATGCTATGGTGTCAGATGTGTCATGGTTGTAATAGTAAAATTTTTCTGGTGTAATGGCAAGAAGCGGTATGAAGGAGACAGTGAGTAAAATTCCTTGATGGACTAGAGATGTCCAGGGAATAAATGGTGATAACAAGGGGTAATGTGGAGGATGGGAGCAGAGAGTGGTGGAGATGCAGGCATACAAGACAGAATTGAGGCAAAGTGAGTTTAGTTGGCCTTGATTCTCAAGAAAAACACAAGCTGGTAATATCAACAGCTGATGAAGCTATCAGTTTTATAACCACTATCAGCTGTCTAAACATTTCTTTTTAAATTAAAAAAAAAGAAAAGAAAAAGGATCAGTTGATTTTTTTAGTGCTCATACAGATAGAAAGAATCCAGTGAAACCTGTATGTAATGAAGAGTCTGACTTCACATTTTGATGTCTGACTGCTAACTGCTTTTAAGCCACATCCCTCTCTCTTCCCCTTGTGACCCTCATCTGGGCAAGCTCATAAGTATGCCTGGGTGCTCCCTCCTTGGTGCTGGCAGGAAATCCAAACCGAGTAAGTTCCTGACCATGCACAAGCTCAGAGACCCTCAGTCTGGCCCTATTCCATCCCCACCATAAAACCCCAAGCTAGGCTCTTGTCCTTGCGGTCACAAGCCATATTCTGAATAGCTCGGAAAGCCTACTCTGTTCTCCCAAAAAGTCTCAATATGTAAGTGATAAACCTTTTTATACCCTCTGTATGCGTGTGGCATCATTAGTCTTGACATCCAACCCATGTTTTGGGTGGGTCTGTCCTGTTTCTGCAGTGTGTCCACAAAACACAACTACTACAAAGGAGACTGTTCAGGGAAACCCTCACTGATCACATCAGACAGAATTAGTCACTCCTTACTTTATGCTCTTATTTACGTTTATTTATATCTTTAGTGCTCACTGCAGTCTAATATTTTTTATAATTGACTGTGTACATATCTATTACTCATATTAAGATTCTTGAGGATAAAATCTGTATCTTATTTATCTCTGTATTCTCTAGAACTTTATATAAAATATGCTTAATAAATATTTGATTTACTGAATTTTTCAGGAGGTACAAGGACAAAGTGGCATTCCCTTGGGATATTAAAAGTCTCTGTTTTCATCTGAAGCTTTAAAAACACCTCCTGAAAGTATTCTGTCTCTCCTGGGCTCTCAGAGTTCATGATATATATGGAATCATGATATAAAAACAGCAAAACATAATATAAAGACCACTTTAAAAAGATCAATTCCTTCCAACTCGTTTCCATTCCCTTTGTGGAATTACTAAACAGAGACTTAGTTGAAGATACCAGAAAGTTCATTCATTTTCTGTAAGAGCTACGAGAATGCTCATAAAACCAGTTTTGAAGGAGAACCCACCCATCTGTTTTATGCTGTTTTTCAGGCAGTTAGCCTAATTAAGCCTTCTAGGTTAGAGTCCCCCTGTGGAAACTAAATTGACTTTAAATACAGAATTATCTCAAAATCTATGAGCTTTTGATTGATATCACAGTTAATTTTGACAATTGAAGTGGCTTCCTGCTTCTTTTCACTTTAGGAAGATGAATAATTATGCAAATAACCTCATTAACTCTTTGATGCCATTCATTGAAATTTATAGAATTTATTATGCCTAAACTCAAAACCTAGAAGAAAAAAATAATCAATCTATTAGGCATATTTGCTTCAAATTTTTATCGAGATTCACTTTACTGTCATACCCGCAGGCACTGTCAGAAATGTTAAATTGTGTGTCCAATGATACAAGAGGAGATTAAGAAAAAAAGAAAAAAGAAAAAAAAACTCTATTCAGATTAATATGGCCCTCACCAGTAAAGAAAATCAAAAGTATTTCACCGCAAAATATTCTTTTTTTGCATATTTTGAGACAGCTATTCAGAGGGGCTGCAGACAGTCCTGCAAAGCTGCCTTTTGTGGAGGAGATTTGCATATGTAGAGAAAAGTCTACATTAGCCAAATAAACAGCCAGGCTTTCTCTGAGGCTTCTCACTTGTCCAAATCTAGGAAAGATTAACTGACCACAGGCTACCATCTATACTTTCTGAGAGCAGCTATCTGTGAGGTTTCATCTACATAACAAGACCACCTTTGCCAGCCATGTCCCTCCTCTCCCTCTCATAACCTTTTTTGACACACTAAAAGCCACTATTCTTTCTGCAACCTCAAAATGGTATAATATCAACCATCTGGGCCTTTTTTTGAGTTTTTATAATTTGTATGGCTCCCATGCACAAACGTGCACAGAAATAAATTTCATATGCTTTTTTTCTTATGAATCTGCCTTTTGTCAGTTGATTTTTGGTGAACTTCAGAGGGCAAAAGGGAACTTTTCCTTGGCCCCTAACAAATACAGGACCCTCTACATCTCAAAATTTCCTTTTTTAAATCTCAGATTGTCAACAGATTTCATCTCCTCTATTCTCATATCATCTCAGTCTAGATAAGAAAACATTCAATCACCATAATAGAATTTTTACTCTGAAGAAAGGGGCACATTATGAGCCATCAAAAAATAATAATAAATGCAATTGGCAAAGAATAAAATATTTCTCAGAGTTCATTTCAAATAGTCAGAAAAGAGTGGATTAAACTAGGAATTTAGCTTAAATGTTGCAACTGAGGTTATTTTCTATGCAACACTGTAAGTGTCTTCTAAGTTCACCAAAGCTGAATTGTTAAAACTCCTTCATATATTTTCAATCATTTTCTAACACTTTACAAATAAATTTACTCAGTTTACTTTTTGTGAAATATAGAGGATAAAAATGACTTAAACAAGAACTCTCACACATCATTTATCATCCTCAATTTCCTCATTTATAAAATAATATCAATAATAATATTAGCTCAGAGAGTTCCAGGAATGATCTCAGGTGATTTCAGTGCATGTGAAAATACCTTTTACTGTATGTAAATGGGAAAATTACTAAGTAATGGGAAAATTACTAAGGCAATATTTGTTATTTAAAACAAACGTCAGGCTTATTTGTCCATTGGATGCCTGGATCCTTCAAAGCACAACTAGAAAAAGAGGAAAAATTTTTGAAGTAGAGTTTTAAAGTTTGGGATTCTTTTAAACTTTATTCTAACAGAAAGTTCCTTACCCTGATTGAGCCTCATCTCTACAAGACAAGCCAAGGAGTTATGATCACTGTGATAGACTGCAAAATTGACCCAAATTCTTTACTCCTTCCTGAATCCAAGCCATTTGTCGTGGTGGTACCTTTCCAAGATGCCTCTAAGTATAGCTATGTGACCTGATTTGGCCAATGGAATGACACAGAAGTGGTGATGTGCCAATTCTGAGTCCAGGTGGCTACAGACCTAGCATGCTCTCTAGTACCCCTATCATCACTCTGAGAACATGCCCAGGTAGACCTGCCACAGGTTGACAAATATGTGGCGCAGAGCCCAGTTGCCCAATTTGTCTCATCCTAGTCTCAGCCACAGCCAGTCAACACTCAGGTAGGTTGAGCGAGAGGGGCCCCGTTAAAATCAGCACAGCTGCCTAGTTACTGGCCCTAGATGCATGAGCCAAAAAACGTTATTGTTATTTGCTATGAAAGTGTTGTGACTACTTGTTATCCAACAATAGTACGGTGATAGATAACTGATGCAGTCACCATCTTCCTGGGGAAAATCGTAGCATTACTACATAACTCAAACAAAATCATGCAAGAAAAATTGTTTTAAAAATCATAAAACTCTTTTCAAATGTATAATTGATAGAGTTATATGAAAACTCTATCATACTAAAAGTCTGGATAAGCATTTGCAACAATTTCCTAGAATATATAGGGTATATTAAGTTTTTATAGTGCAGTTTTATATAATTTTTAAACATTTATTCTTATATGGGAAAGTCCAGAAAGACTTCAATTCAGAATTTCAGTGAAAACGTAATAAAATTAGCTATAAAATTATTTTATAAAACTATATCTAATTTTGGATTTAAAAAATCTAGAGAATGATTGCATCTTTAAGTCATCCTTAAGCAAGGGTACATGTATATAATTCTAGATACTGGTCTGCCATTCTCTTCAAAATCTTCTGAGAAGGAAGTCTACTTGAATAATTATGTCAGCATTCAACAATTCTTTCTTTTACAGATCTTACTAAATCATTATTTCAATTTCTCCAGAATTCAAGAGGAGCTTCAAGATGGCTGACTAGATGCATCTGACACCTCTTCCATGGAGAGGAAACAAAATAGTGATTAGATAAGCACACTGTGAATAGATCATGTAAGGGAGAACAATGGAATTTAACACCGAAGTGATAGGAAGCACCCAAAGCAAGAAAGAAGAGGGGAACAAGGCAGCCTGCTCAATCAGGATTGGTGGAGAACCTGGAGAGACTCCCTAATGTGAGGAAGGGTAAGCGAGAAAAAGACCTCCAGCAGTCCACATTTCCACTGCAGACCCCTACAATTTGAGCCACGGGAGAGCCCCTTAACCCTCACAGGTCCCGGAACTAACAGAGAGCTGCCTGGACTCCATGTAATGACATTGCTCCAGAGAGGGAGCTCATGCTGAGTCCCACAAACCCCTGAATCCTAAATAGCTGCACCAGGGCACCATTTGAGACCCCAACCTCCACCAGACTATCTTACCTTGGAGCCCCATACCCTCTCCATCTCTATATCCCTGGAGTCCCATCAACATTCCCTGCCCACAGCAGCGGCTACCCGGGCAGAGTTGGGAGCCACTAACAGTGACTCTGCCCCACTAGCAGAGAAGCAGCTGTGTCTTTCCACATGCCCTGGGGACAAATTCAACTACCCACAACAGCCACCGCCGTAGGCTGCTGTGGGGCTGAGATATGAGCAAATACATGCTGCCCAAGTTGCCTACCTACAACTGCTCCTGCTGAAAGCAGCCCTACCCTCTCCAGTAGCAGGGCACTGGAGCATTCCACAAGCAGACTGGGGATTACACTTCCCCATGCTACCAAACCCATTACCTACGTACATCACAGGAGGGCTTCAGGGCAGGACCACCTGGCCTGGCTCCATTGTTCCCAGTAACAGAGCATGCTATCTAGGGGTTTGGGATGCAATCCAATTCACCATCATTGGCACCTGAGCACTCTTCCGGGGATCTGAGGTCAGACCCACTCAACCTGCTAGTGCCACCATAGTTGGCACCCACCTATATGTGCCACCTGGGGACTGACTGGCCCACCCAGCCTGTCATAGCCACAGCCAAAACCAATGCAGACTGCTTGGATCCCCGAAGGTTGTCTCACTACTGCTAATGCCATTGCCCATGCCACACCTGTTGGCCGGGAGCTAAAGAGTCAGCCCACCCACCTGCCCCTCCACTGCCATTTCTGGGGCCTAAGCAAGCCACATAGAGGCCCAAGAGTCATCATGGCTAGACCCACTAATGCTGATAACCAACATATGCCACTCTGGGGCCCAAGGACAGGCATACTCAGCCCCTGCTGCCACCACTGGAGACTGAAGACTGGCCTACCTGGTGTCTCAGGCCCCAGCAAAACCTCACCATAGCCTCCACAAACAACTGCACCTAGCCCACCTAGGGAATCATAGACGGCACTGATGGAGTTTGCAACCAAAGAAAGCATATAGAGCCAACCCTACTGAACAGACCCAAAATCAAAACCAAAGTGCCCTATCTAATCCACATCATAGATATACTTTCAGGAAAAAAGCCTTCCCTTATGAAATCAAATTCAAAAAAATTTACAGAAACAATTGTTACACCACATGCACAGATTATCAATAGAAGAACATGAGAAATACTAAAAAGCAAGAAAATATAATACCATCAAAGGAAAACAGTAATCCTCCAGCAACAGATCCCAATCAAAAACAAATTTACAAAATCCCAGAAAAAGAATTCAAAATATTGATTTTTAAAAATTCAGTGAGACACAAGAAAATACTGGAAAACAACACAAAGAAATTGGAAAAAACAAGATATAAATAAGAAATTTATAAAATACATGGATATTATCAAAGAAGAACCAAAAGAAATTATGGGTTGAACAGTTCATTGATTGAAATGCAAAATACATTCAAAACCATCAATACTAGACTAGATCTAGCAGAAAAAAGAATGCCAGAACTTGAAGACAAGTCTTTTATTATTATTATTATTATTATGCTTTAAGTTCTAGGGTACATGTGCATAATGTGCAGGTTACTTACATATGTATACTTGTGTCATGTTGGTGTGCTGCACCCATCAACTTGTCAGCACTCATCAACTCGTCATTTACATCAGGTATAACTCCCAATGCAATCCCTCCCCTCTCCCCCCTCCCCATGATAGGCCCCTGTGTGTGATGTTCCCCTTCCTGAGTCCATGTGATCTCATTGTTCAGTTCCCACCTATGAGTGAAAAATGTGGTGTTTGGTTTTCTGTTCTTACGATAGTTTCTTGAGAATGATGGTTTCCAGCTGCATCCATGTCCCTACAAAGGACACAAACTCATCCTTTTTTATGGCTGCATAGTATTCCATGGTGTATATGTGCCACATTTTCCTTTTTTTTTTTGTTTTTTCCTTTTTTTTTTTTTATTATTATACTTTGAGTTCTAGGGTACATGTGCAAAACGTGCAGGTTTGTTACATATGTATACTTGTGCCATGTTGCTGTGCTGCACCCATCAACTCGTCAGCACCCATCAACTCGTCATTTACATCAGGTATAACTCCCAATGCAATCCCTCCCCACTCCCCCCTCCCCATGATAGGCCCCGGTGTGTGATGTTCCCCTTCCCGAGTCCAAGTGATCTCATTGTTCAGTTCCCACCTATGAGTGAGAACATGCGGTGTTTGGTTTTCTGTTCTTGTGATAGTTTGCTGAGATTGATGGTTTCCAGCTGCATCCATGTCCCTACAAAGGACACAAACTCATTCTTTTTTATGGCTGCATAGTATTCCATGGTGTATATGTGCCACATTTTCTTAATCCAGTCTGTCACTGATGGACATTTGGGTTGATTCCAAGTCTTTGCTATTGTGAATAGTGCCGCAATAAACATACGTGTGCATGTGTCTTTATAGCAGCATGATTTAGAATCCTTTGGGTATATACCCAGTAATGGGATGGCTGGGTCATATGGTACATCTAGTTCTAGATCCTTGAGGAATCGCCATACTGTTTTCCATAATGGTTGAACTAGTTTACAATCCCACCAACAGTGTAAAAGTGTTCCTATTTCTCCACATCCTCTCCAGCACCTGTTCTTTCCTGACTTTTTAATGATCGCCATTCTAACTGGTGTGAGGTGGTATCTCATTGTGGTTTTGATTTGCATTTCTCTGATGGCCAGTGATGATGAGCATTTTTTCATGTGTCTGTTGGCTGTATGAATGTCTTCTTTTGAGAAATGTCTGTTCATATTCTTGCCCACTTTTTGATGGGGTTGTTTGTTTTTTTCTTGTAAATTTGTTGGAGTTCTTTGTAGGTTCTGGATATTAGCCCTTTGTCAGATGAGTAGATTGCAAAAATGTTCTCCCATTCTGTAGGTTGCCTGTTCACTCTGATGGTAGTTTCTTTTGCTGTGCAGAAGCTCTTTAGTTTAATGAGATCCCATTTGTCAATTTTGGCTTTTGTTGCCGTTGCTTTTGGTGTTTTAGACACGAAGTCGTTGCCCACGCCTATGTCCTGAATGGTATTACCTAGGTTTTCCTCTAGGGTTTTTATGGTATTAGGTCTAACATTTAAGACTCTAATCCATCTTGAATTAATTTTCGTATAAGGAGTAAGGAAAGGATCCAGTTTCAGCTTTCTACTTATGGCTAGCCAATTTTCCCAGCACCATTTATTAAATAGGGAATCCTTTCCTCATTTCTTTTTTTTTCCTCAGGTTTGTCAAAGATCAGATGGCTGTAGACATGTGGTATTATTTCTGAGGACTCTGTTCTGTTCCATTGGTCTATATCTCTGTTTTGGTACCAGTACCATGCTGTTTTGGTTACTGTAGCCTTGTAGTGTAGTTTGAAGTCATGTAGCGTGCTGCCTCCAGCTTTGTTCTTTTGACTTAGGATTGTCTTGGAGATGCGGGCTCTTTTTTGGTTCCATATGAACTTTAAAGCAGTTTTTTCCAATTCTGTGAAGAAACTCATTGGTAGCTTGATGGGGATGGCATTGAATCTATAAATTACCTTGGGCAGTATGGCCATTTTCACTATATTGATTCTTCCTATCCATGAGCATGGTATGTTCTTCCATTTGTTTATGTCCTCTTTTATTTCACTGAGCAGTGGTTTGTAGTTCTCCTTGAAGAGGTCCTTTACATCCCTTGTAAGTTGGATTCCTAGGTATTTTATTCTCTTTGAAGCAATTGTGAATAGAAGTTCATTCATGATTTGGCTCTCTGTTTGTCTGTTACTGGTGTATAAGAATGCTTGTGATTTTTGCACATTTATTTTGATATCCTGAGACTTTGCTGAAGTTGCTTATCAGCTTAAGGAGATTTTGGGCTGAGACAATGGGGTTTTTAAATATATAATCATGTCATCTGCAAACAGGGACAATTTGACTTCTTCTTTTCCTAACTGAATACCCTTGATTTCTTTCTCTTGCCTGATTGCCCTAACCAGAACTTCCAACACTATGTTGAATAAGAGCAGTCAGAGAGGGCATCCCTGTCTTGTGCCAGTTTTCAAAGGGAATTTTTCCAGTTTTTGCCCATTCAGTATGATATTGGCTATGGGTTTGTCATAAATAGTTCTCATTATTTTGAGATACATTTCATCAATACCGAATTTATTGAGCGTTTTTAGCATGAAGGGCTGTTGAATTTTGTGAAAGGACTTGTCTGCATCTATTGAGATAATCATGTGGTTTTTGTCTTTGGTTCTGTTCATATGCTGGCTTACGTTTATTGATTTGCGTATGTTGAACCAGCCTTGCATCTCAGGGATGAAGCCCACTTGATCATGGTGGATAAGCTTTTTGATGTGCTGCTGGATCCGGCTTGCCGGTATTTTATTGAGAATTTTTGCATCGATGTTCATCAGGGATATTGGTCTAAAATTCTCTTTTTTTGTTGTGTCTCTGCCAGGCTTTGGTATCAGGATGATGTTGGCCTCATAAAATGAGTTAGGGAGGATTCCCTCTTTTTCTATTGATTGGAATAGTTTCAGAAGGAATGGTACCAGCTCCTCCTTGTACCTCTGGTAGAATTCAGCTGTGAATCCATCTGGTCCTGGACTTTTTTTCGTTGGTAGGCTATTAATTATTGCCTCAATTTCAGAGCCTGCTATTGGTCTATTCAGGAATTCAGCTTCTTCCTGGTTTAGTCTTGGGAGAGTGTAAGTGTCCAGGAAATTATCCATTTCTTCTAGATTTTCTAGTTTATTTGCGTAGCGGTGTTTATAGTATTCTCTGATGGTAGTTTGTATTTCTGTGGGGTCGGTGGTGATCTCCCCTTTATCATTTTTTATTGCGTCGATTTGATTCTTCTCTCTTTTCTTCTTTATTAGTCTTGCTAGCGGTCTGTCAATTTTATTGATCTTTTCAAAAAACCAACTCCTGGATTCATTGATTTTTTGGAGGGTTTTTTGTGTCTCTATCTCCTTCAGTTCTGCTCTGATCTTAGTTATTTCTTGCCTTCTGCTAGCTTTCGAATGTGTTTGCTCTTGCTTCTCTAGTTCTTTTAATTGTGATGTTAGAGTGTCAATTTTAGATCTTTCCCGCTTTCTCTTGTGGGCATTTAGTGCTATAAATTTCCCTCTACACACTGCTTTAAATGTGTCCCAGAGATTCTGGTATGTTGTATCTTTGTTCTCATTGGTTTCAAAAAACATCTTTATTTCTGCCTTCATTTCCTTATGTACCCAGTAGTCATTCAGGAGCAGGTTGTTCAGTTTCCATGTAGTTGAGCGGTTTTGATTGAGTTTCTTAGTCCTGAGTTCTAGTGTGATTGCACTGTGGTCTAAGAGACAGTTTGTTATAATTTCTGTTCTTGTACATTTGCTGAGGAGTGCTTTATTTCCAATTAAGTGGTCTATTTTGGAGTAAGTACGATGTGGTGCTGAGTAGAATGTTTATTCTGTTGATTTGGGGTGGAGAGTTCTGTAGATGTCGATTAGGTCTGCTTGCTGCAGAGATGAGTTCAATTCCTGGATATCCTTGTTAACTTTCTGTCTCGTTGATCTGTCTAATGTTGACAGTGGGATGTTGAAGTCTCATATCATTATTGTATGGAAGTCTAAGTCTCTTTGTAAGTCTCTAAGGGCTTGCTTTATGAATCTAGGTGGTCCTGTATTGGGTGCATATATATTTAGGATAGTTAGCTCTTCCTGTTGAATTGATCCCTTTACCATTATGTAATGGCCTTCTTTGTCTCTTTTGATCTTTGATGGTTTAAAGTCTGTTTTATCAGAGACTAGTATTTCACCCCCTGCTTTTTTTTTGTTCTCCATTTGCTTGGCAGATCTTCCTTCATCCCTTTATTTTGAGCCTATGTGTGTCTCTGCATGTGAGATGGGTCTCCTGAATACAGCAGACTGATGGGTCTTGACTCTTTATCCAGTTTGCCAGTCTGTGTCTTTTAATTGGAGCATTTAGTCCATTTACATTTAAGGTTAATATTGTCATGTGTGAACTTGATCCTGCCATTATGATATTAACTAGTTATTTTGCTCATTAGTTGATGCAGTTTCTTCCTAGCCTCGATGGTCTTTACATTTTGGCATGTTTTTGCAATGGCTGGTACCGGTTGTTCCTTTCCATGTTTAGTGCTTCCTTCAGGGTCTCTTGTAAGGCAGGCCTGGTGGTGACAAAATTTCTAAGCATTTGCTTATCTGTAAAGGATTTTATTTCTCCTTCACTTATGAAACTTAGTTTGGCTGGATATGAAATTCTGGGTTGAAAATTCTTTTCGTTAAGAATGTTGAATATTGGCCCCCACTCTCTACTGGCTTGTAGAGTTTCTGCTGAGAGATCTGCTGTTAGTCTGATGGGCTTCCCTTTGTGGGTAACCTGACCTTTCTCTCTGGCTGCCCTTAAGATTTTTTCTTTCATTTCAACTTTGGTGAATCTGGCAACTATGTGTCTTGGAGTTGCTCTTCTCGAGGAGTATCTTTGTGGTGTTCTCTGTATTTCCTGAATTTGAATGTTGGCCTGCCCTACTAGGTTGGGGAAGTTCTCCTGGATGATATCCTGAAGAGTGTTTTCCAACTTGGTTCCATTTTCCCCCACACTTTCAGGTACCCCAATCAGATGTAGATTTGGTCTTTTTACATAATCCCATACTTCTTGCAGGCTTTGTTCATTTCTTTTTCTTCTTTTTTCTTTAGATTTCTCTTCTCTCTTCATTTCATTCATTTGATCCTCAATCACTGATACTCTTTCTTCCAGTTGATCGAGTCAGTTACTGAAGCTTGTGCATTTGTCACGTATTTCTCGTGTCATGGTTTTCATCTCTGTCAGTTCTTTTATGGCCTTCTGTGGATTAAATATTCTAGTTATCAATTCTTCCACTCTTTTTTCAAGATTTTTAGTTTCTTTTCTCTGGGTATGTAATTCTTCCTTTAGCTCTGAGAAGTTTGATGGACTGAGCCTTCTTCTCTCATCTCGTCAAAGTCATTTTCCTTCCAGCTTTGATCCGCTGCTGGCGATGAGCTGCGTTCCTTTGCAGGGGGAGATGTGCTCTTATTTTTTGAATTTCCAGTTTTTCTACCCTGCTTTTTCCCCATCTTTGTGGTTTTATCTGCCTCTGGTCTTTGATGATGGTGACGTACTGATGGGGTTTTGGTGTGTGTGTGTTTCCTGTTTGTCAGTTTTCCTTCTAACAGTCAGGACCCTCAGCTGTAGGTCTGTTGGAGATTGCTTGAGGTCCACTCCAGACCCTGTTTGCCTGGGTATCAGCAGCAGAGGCTGCAGAAGATAGAATATTGCTGAACAGCAAGTGTACCTGTCTGATTCTTGCTTTGGAAGCTTCCTCTCAGGGGTGTACTCCACCGTGTGAGTTGTGGGGTGTCAGTCTGCCCCTAGTGGGGAATGTCTCCCAGTTAGGCTACTCAGGGGTCAGGGACCCACTTGAGAAGGCAGTCTGTCCGTTCTCAGATCTCAACCTCCGTAATATTGTGAAAATGGTCATACTGCCCAAGGTAATTTATAGATCAATGCCATACCCATCAAGCTACCAATGAGTTTCTTCACAGAATTGGAAAAAACTGCTTTAAAGTTCATATGGAACCAAAAAAGAGCCCGCATCTCCAAGACAATCCTAAGTCAAAAGAACAAAGCTGGAGGCAGCACACTACCTGACTTCAAACTATACTACAAGGCTACAGTAACCAAAACAGCATGGTACTGGTACCAAAACAGAGATATAGACCAAAGGAACAGAACAGAGTCCTCAGAAATAATGCCACACATCTACAGCCATCTGATCTTTGGCAAACCTGAGAGAAACAAGAAATGGGGAAAGGATTCCCTATTTAATAAATGGTGCTGGGAAAATTGGCTAGCCATAAGTAGAAAGCTGAAACTGGATCCTTTCCTTACTCCTTATACAAAAATTAATTCAAGATGGTTTAAAGACTTAAATGTAGACCTAATACCATAAAAACCCTAGAAGAAAACCTAGGTAATACCATTCAGGACATAGGCATGGGCAAGGACTTCATGTCTAAAACACCAAAAGCGACGGCAACAAAAGCCAAAATTGACAAATGGGATCTCATTCAACTAAAGAGCTTCTGCACAGCAAAAGAAACTACCATAAGAGTGAACAGGCAACCTACAGAATGGGAGAACATTTTTGCAATCTACTCATCTGACAAAGGGCTAATATCCAGAACCTACAAGGAACTCCAACAAATTTACAAGAAAAAAACACACAACCCCATCAAAAAGTGGGCAAAGGATATGAACAGACATTTCTCAAAAGAAGACATTCATACAGCCAACAGACACATGAAAAAATGCTCATCATCACTGGCCATCAGAGAAATGCAAATCAAAACCACAATGAGATACCATCTCACACCAGTTAGAATGGCAATCATTAAAAAGTCAGGAAAGAACAGGTGCTGGAGAGGATGTGGAGAAATAGGAACACTTTTACACTGTTGGTGGGATTGTAAACTAGTTCAACCATTATGGAAAACAGTATGGCGATTCCTCAAGGATCTAGAACTAGATGTACCATATGACCCAGCCATCCCATTACTGGGTATATACCCAAAGGATTCTAAATCATGCTGCTATAAAGACACATGCACACGTATGTTTATTGCGGCACTATTCACAATAGCAAAGACTTGGAATCAACCCAAATGTCCATCAGTGACAGACTGGATTAAGAAAATGTGGCACATATACACCATGGAATACTATGCAGCCATAAAAAGACTGAGTTTGTGTCCTTTGTAGGGACATGGATGCAGCTGGAAACCATCAATCTCAGCAAATTATCACAAGAACAGAAAACCAAACACCGCATATTCTCACTCATAAGTGGGAACTGAACAATGAGATCACTTGGACTCGGGAAGGGGAACATCACACACCGGGGCCTATCATGGGGAGGGGGTAGGGGGGAAGGATTGCATTGGGAGTTATACCTGATGTAAATGATGAGTTGATGGGTGCTGACGAGTTGATGGGTGCAGCACACCAACATGGCACAAGTATACATATGTAAGAAACCTGCACATTATGCACATGTACCCTAGAACTTAAAGTATAAAAAAAAAAATGAAGAATTTAATACAAAAAAAAAAAAGAAACAAACAAACAAACAAAATTAGCCAGGCATGGCGTCATCCACTTATAGTCTTGGCTACTTTGGAGGCTGAGGGGTGAGGATCACTTGAGCCCAGGAGGTCAAGCCTGCAGTCAGCCCTGATTGTTCCAGTGCAATCCAGCCTGGGTAACAGAAATCCTCTCACCAAAAAAAAATAAAAAAATAAAAAATAAAAAAATTAGAACTAATATATGATTCAGCAATCTCACTACTGGGTATTTACAACTAACATGCTTCTTGTAGCACTATTCACAATAGCAAAGATGGAATCAACCTAAGTGTCCATCAACTGATCAATGGAAAAAGAAAATGTGGCGTATGTATACACAATGGATTCATCCATAAAAAGAATAAAATCATTTTATTTGCAGCAACATGGATAGGAGTGGGAGGTCATTATGTTAAGAGAAATAAGCCAAGCACAGAAAAACTAATATTAAATGTTCTTACTGATATGTGGGAGCTAAAAAGTTGATCTCTTGTATGTAGAGATTAGGATAATACATACTAGAGGCTTAGATGGGTGTGTGGGTGGGAGGGGGTTATGAAGAGAGGTTGATCAATGGATAAAAACATGTAATTCAGTAGAAGGTATAAGTTTTAATGTTCAGTCATGATTCATGGGCCAACCATCAATGCTCAATGGTTGGGGAGTAAAATGCCTTCTTGCCCTGCTCTGACAACTATTACCCATGTATTTTCAGGGCTGCAGATTGGCTCTTACCATCCAGGAATCATTTTTCTAGATGATCCAGCACTTCCAAAGAGAGACTCTGCTTAATAAAGGCAAGGGGAGCTAAAGAGAACATTTCTTTGTATGCAGGGCAGAGCATGGAATCGGACAGAGTTCTAAGAGAAGCATGTTAAAAAACTGTGTTGAACTGAAATTGTATTGTATTTAAGAGTTTATTTGACTTGTTAAAAGTCTTGCCTTATGTAAAACGAAGTACCTCTAAGAAATATCGGCAAGAATTGTGTTTCCACAAAAATTAACTTGCTTTGGGCAACAGCACAAAGGATTCACAGAAGTAGTAGAATTATGCTTTAATGAACCATACAGAATATTGAAATTGCTTCATTACATTAGAATTTCACTTAAGCACAAAATTACAACTGCTAGTATACAAAATGGGATGCTGTTATGAAGTTCGAATTGTTGGTTTTCCTTTTTTATTCTTGCTAAAATATATCGGACAAACTCTTTCCCAGCCCCATCTCTTCAACTCTGCCCCTATAAGCACTGCAGGAAACCTTTTTAATCAAATATTGTTATGTGCTCTGTAATATTTGAGAAATAACATGCCAGTATCTGTAACACTTGTCAGGATTCAAGACTCGTTTACATTGTATATCGACATTCATATTTCAAAATCCTTTCTTAAGTTCCAAATCTACACTTTCAAATGTCTGCCTCTGACACGGACTAAACATGTAATTATAGATGAGAACACTTACCTTCTGGGCTTTAGTTTCCTCAGATGTAAAATGAAGGCACTAAATGATTAAATAACTTTTGTAATCCTGTATAACTTCAGTAGTTTCAATACCTGGTCATTCTGGCACCATCTCAACAATCTGAAAGGCACATCATATCCCAAATGACCAAAAATAAAGTTAAATTTGTTAAAAATCTGATTATTTTCATGTATTTCCAATTTTGATAGCATCCAGGGATCACTCAGTGTTAAAATCTCAGAGTTTTGGTTGTTTTCTTATCTTTCTGTTACTTCTAAGGCCACAGTGTGCTTCAAATACCGCTTTTCTCCTTTACATCTTTTTTGGAGTAGCCACATCTTCATTATCTTTCTTGAATTAGTGAGACAGATCTACCTGCTAGCAGTTTCTTCAGCTTCTAGGTTATCCATCACCCCCAACATCAAAATCATTTTCCTCAGCCATAAATCTGAAGAAGTCAGTCTTAATACAAATGGTTCTTCATGTTCTTCAGGAAGAAGTAAACCTTCCTTACTCTGGCATGAAAGATATTCCAAAATATAAACTACTACTGATATTTTTATTTCTACCTACTTTCCACCTTATACAAGCTTATCATTCCCCAATCAGGAAGATGATGAACCAGCAACTTCTTTATGTGGTTCTGAAGATCAAATAATACAATGCAAATAACATAGTCTAAGAACAATATCTAGTGAAGAAAACAATGCTCACTTCTGGTTAGCTGCTATTACAATTACTCTCACTATGTCCTGCACATTCTCACACCTGCCTTTTCGTTTTCTCATTTGCTCCTCCTGGAAGAACACTTCTCAAAAACCCAAATGAAACCCTGCCCATAATTTTAATCCAATTCAAATGTCTCCACCTTCAGGAAGTCTTCTACAAGATGTGTCAAAATTAATCTCTCTTTGTACTGTGTCCCACAGTGTCTTCCTTGAAAATATTTGTATGAATTTTCAATATGCCCCATACTATACATGGTTCATTCATTCATTTATTCACTCAATTTATGTATTTTGAGTGTGTACTATGCAACCAGCAGTGTTCAAGGATTTAGACATAAAGGAGTGAATAACAACAACAACAAAACACATGCTTTACGCTTTCATCAAGCTCATAATCTATTGGAAAGAGAGATGTAGAATACAAAATAAATATGTAATACAGTAGGTGTTATGAATTATCCACAGCAGAAACAGGAGGATGAATTCTGTACACTCAACTACTTCTTCCACATTGGAAGTCCCTTGTGTCCTAAGATCATCTTCTTTTCTGCCTTTCATCTAGCACCAGGTTTGGCACCATATACAATATATTTGTATTGGGTTGAACTTAGTTCAACAGTTGAAAACAACATTTTAAGAAAAATGCTTCAGCTGTCAGCTTCAGTCGCCTCTTTTGAAAAAGAAATTAGCAATACTGACAAATTTGGGGGTAGATAAAATTAGATGTTTATAAAATACTGGTGAACAGCAAACAGCCCCTATGTGATGTCATTGTTGTGGTTTTAAAGAAACGTTTCCAAAATCTTGTATTTGTTGACTCATAACAACATAATCTGGTGAAAACATTCACATTAAAGTTTATTTTAAAAATTTGAATATAACTCAGTAAAATATTATTACTCTGGACCACGTCTGGAGATGTGGAAATGGTCTCATTATATCAAACTAGCACTTTTATAGTTTTCATTAAAATTAGTTTCTACTCAGAAAACATTTTAACCTTCTAACAGATTTTAAGGCAACAATGGATTAAAAATTATCTTTTGAGTGAGTTATTTAAAAAATAGTAATGAAATTCAGGAGAATATAGAGATGTTTATATAAATAGTAAAATAAAAACCATCAGCCCATCTCAAGGGTCATTTATGATGGAAGAGAACTTAAAAATCTTTTGATCCAAACTTTTATTTTACAAGTGAGACCCATAGAAGAGACAGGCCAAATGTATTTCAAGTTAGCAGAGCAAGAACCAAGCTTTAGTTTGCAGTGGTCCCCTTCAAAGAAAAGAAAAAAAAAAAAAAAAAAAGGAAAGAAAAAGCTCTGCGTTTTCTCTCTTTGACTAGAAAGGAATTTGTTGTCTCACAGAGAAAGGTGATTTCTGTCCACCACACCCTAAGCCTTTTCTGAAGTGAAGTTCACGCAGGTGTACTTCCACAGTTTCCTGCCTTCAGGTAAATATGTGACATTAAACAGTAATTTTCTATTTTTACCCAAATGACCTGTTTGGGTGCTTGAGGGTTCTCTTGATCTTTATTCTTACATGGCAAGCATGATGAACCATTTTTCTGACCAACCCTTTCTTCAGTGATCCAGCACATGTTAATCAACCCTAAATATTCTTTATTTGCAGGATTGCTAGAGACTGCCTCCCTAAAAGACCAGAAAATCAGCACTAAAGGACATAGGTTTTTTTTTTTTCCCACATAATAAAGTCTTGAGGAGGAGCAGAGAAGCAAATGGAGTTTAATACAGACATTGAATCACAGATGAAAGAATCCAATCAAATGCTGACAAAAGAAAAACATCTAAAC
Source organism: Macaca mulatta (assembly GCF_049350105.2). Classification (NCBI taxonomy): domain Eukaryota; kingdom Metazoa; phylum Chordata; class Mammalia; order Primates; family Cercopithecidae; genus Macaca; species Macaca mulatta. The sequence goes on along the minus strand of NC_133407.1, from coordinate 64,874,129 downwards.
AGGAGGGTAAGGAACAACCTGCATAAAACACCATAACTGTCCTGACAACTGAGCTTTCACACCTACTCTGGGGAAATTCAACACCCCATTAGAGGGCCAGGATGCAGACGTCCTGAAGGAAAACTCTATAACCAGCCAAGACAAGTTGATGAAACATTTTCAGAATCATAGAATCATCACCGCACACATGATGCCCAAAATGTTTACACTCATTCCTCTTCTACGTTGTTTGGGGATTTTATAATGAGGAAATATGAGAAATCACAAAAGCAATAAGTCTCACTCCCATATAGCTGTGAGGAAAATAAAATAAGGCCACTACATAAAATTTCTCCTTTATGATTATTTCCCTTTCAAAAATACCAAAGGATTTCTTCAAAAATATTAGTTTGGCAAAGGTTAACTTGCATTTGTGTTGCCCTCAGTGAAATGAAAGTTATTTTATGCGAACAGTATTAGTAATAATTACCAGCTAAAGTAAATCATACTGGTCAGACTAATGTTTGTAATCATACAGTTTTAGCATCTTAATCTCTACCACCCACTGCTAGCCACCATCACCATTTGTCTCACCTTCTGAAAGAGACGTCATCTAGATTAATTGGCTCTGTTTAGGCAGCAGGCAAGGTGAACCCTTTGGGTGGTTACAATGTCTGTGAATGGAACATGATGACTTTCTGTTTTAACAAACATCCTAGACTAGTGATGTCCAATCTAAACATAATGAGAGCCACAAACACAAGTACCTTATATGATCTTAAATTTTCTAGCAGTTACATTATAAAATATAAAAAGAGATGCACACCTGCTCTCCCTGATTCAAACTGTGCCCTGCTACTGGATTGAATTTTTAAGTGTAAATCAGAATATATCTTTCCTGCTTACTCTGCAATGACTCCTCTCAACTCAGAAGAACATTCAACGTTTCTCCCTGAGTAGCAAGGCCCCGACTGACCTGTCCCTGCCTGTCTCTCTGATCCCCATCCTTCTCCTTTCATTGACCACTTTCCTGCCACCCTGAGCTTTTTACTGTTCTTCAAATATGCCAAGATACTTCCAATCTCAAGGCCTTTACTTATGATGCAAACACTGCCAAATAAATATTATTCCCATTTTCTTATTCAGGGAGAAAAATAGCTCAAAGAGGTTGAATAACTTTCCCAAAGTTATACAGATAATAAGGCATGAGCCAGTGTTGAAATCCACATCTACCTGATTCAAAGGTACATTTTATTTCTATTACACAACACAATGTTTGAAATATATCAATCAAGTTAATAGTAAAAATAGAAAAAAATGTATGTGGCATTTCCCAGATTGCAGACAGTCATTTAATTTCCCGAACAACACACGATATTGGTGCTTTTATCTCCTCTCATAGATAAAGATGCTGAGAGTAAGTCATTTGCCCAAGATAAAGCCAGTAAGTGGAAAAATTGGGATTCAAGCTGAGGCTATCTGGATTTAGAATCTGTGCATCTAACTTCTCTGTATATAACTGAGATCAGATGCTTCCTTTATGTAATTTCTAAAGTGAGGCAGGTGAGGCACAAATGGCATTGATGTCCCCAGAAAGATCACATCACATTATTTCTGCAGAAGTACCTCTGTGCCACGCAGAGTATCCTAGTGCCCGGAGCACATACAAGAGCTGGGAAGTACCTAAAGGAAGCCATGGTCTACAACGCTTAGAGTCAAGAGATTAGGAACAATAAATAATATTTTGTAGAGCATTTTAGTTTGTAGTTTACAAAGCACTTTGGCATAAACTTTTCCAATGAATTTTTAGAAAGATACTCATTTTAGATAAAATTGTCATGCTAACCGACCTACCAAATTGCTTTGAACCAAATTGTTTGTGCCAAATCACTGGCAGCTGGGTTTTATACCCATTGTCCAGAAAATGAAATCGAGAACCAGGGAAGTTAATGGGAAAACATCACATCTGTCTCCAGGACTCAAATCTAGATACTTTGTTCCAACCATAAAGGAAATGGGAAAGTTTGCAGAAAAAAAAAAGTTAATACAGCAGCCCTGAGGCTACTATCTTTAGAAGGTGTTTCTTTCAAAGTTGGCCCTTGGCTCGTGTCTGGGAGCCTGGTTTCTGAAATATTTACAAAGTGCTAAGATTTGACTGCTGCACCAGCTTGCTTAGACTGTTTGTACAAATATATTTTACGATGAACACCTGTTTCCTGTATTAGAACCTGGAATTTTGGTGGGTACAGGTGCCTCTGTGATCAGCCCCCATGAAAACCCTTGTTGAGTCATAAAGTCTTCCCTCGGCAGACATATTGCACATGTGTGTCCGCATTTTTACTACTAGAGGAAGGGTGTATGTTGTGTGTGATCTTTCACGGGAGGAAAGGAACACAGGAAGTCTGCAAAGGAATTTCCCCAGACGCTTCCTAAGAAATGTGTTTTTACTTTTTTCCCTTAGTGATCTTGCTATGTAATCTTACTCTCCTGTGATAGTAAATCTTAACTAAAAGTATGACATTGAAGTCTGTGAATCCTTCTAGTAAATAACCAAATGTGCAGGTGGTCTTAGAGGCCACTTGGAGACAGAAAAGCAGTAGCAGAATTAGGGGAGCCCTTAATAAAAGTCATGGAGACAAAGCAGAGTAGAGGCACCTCTGTGGATAGACCTGAGAGCCAAGAGACTCACAGGGTGGCATCAGAACTCATCATCCTTACCTCAGGCAGAAAGCCAGCACCCTTAGCTGTGGAACTCACTGGTAAAAATAACAGGACTGTGCCTTTAACAAGGAATTGCTTGCATTTATTCACCATCAGGCAAAGGGGAAAGGAGGCTACCTGAGCAATTGAAGGAAAAACCTCATCACTTTCCAAGAGAGTTAAAATTGTAGGAGAGAAATTGGTTTTTCTTGGCTGAAACTTTGCATACTGATTAGCAGCCCAAAGAGGCAAATTTATTCAAATCTACCTTCCTAAAACAAATGTCATCTTCCCCGGGGGAGTAAAATGGTGTGGAACTATATATAGGGTAAACCACTTAAAATTCCTTTTTCAGGAAAATTCCTCTCCACACTCTTTTGCATTGAATGTATTTGCAACCTGGGCAGCAGCTGAACTTCCTTTCAGAAGTGATGGCTAACTAACCCCTTGGGTTTTACCCAGAAACCATATTATGCAATCTATGCATACACTGTACAATTTATGTTGTACAACGTCTTAGTAGATGTCTAGTTTGGCTTTTAATAATCAAGTTCATTTCTAATCCAAGACACCCCAGCTTTCTTTTAATACTTCCCCAATATTACGGTTTTCATAAAGAAGCTGACCTCCTCATAAGCACACGTACTTATACACACAAGTACAAATACCCATCTAATAAGAGAGATTTGGAATCAAAAAGCACTTAAATAGAGCTGGTACCAACTGTCCCAGATGGCTAAGAAAGAACCAATTAGAGCTGGAGTGGTGGCTCTTTGTAATATAAAAAAGACCCAAGAGTCTAATGCTCTCATCACAATATTTATAAGACTCTTATTTCACAAAGGGCAGGCTAAAATCATACCAACAGGGGAAATATACTTTTTATGTATTAAAATAGACTAGTTTTTCTTGAGGGAAGAAAAAGGATGACGAGATTGAAAAAGTATGTTATCTTCTTAGGAAACTGGGAGGAAAAGTGAATGTAATTAAAGTTCACACCTTCATACACAGGACTGAAACCTTCTAACACCCCTCCATCCTGTCTTTGGAATCATCACATCCTGATTATAGAAGGAATACCAGAGTCTTGCATTTGTAAACCACTAGAATGTTCAGCTAGAACCTTCTTCAGTGAGAAAAACTAAAACTTCCTGAGAGATGGCAGGATACCAGACCCCATGGGTCTGAAAACAGGGTCTCCAGGGAAAAAAAGAAGAACTGAGAAGAGAGAGAAGTCAGAAGAGAATGAACATCCATATGGCTCACACTTTTGTAAAAGGCCTACACTGAAATGTCCTCCTTCCCATTACCTCTATTCCAATGCAATGTAATTGGTTGTGAGGAAAACTAGTGTGTCAGGGCATATTAGAAAAACAAAATACGAGAATTTCCCAATCATCTTATGAAGAATTTGTTAGTGAGAATTGGAAGGATTTTGCCCACTGGGATTACTAAGTGACACTATCATAGCACCATAGCTCTCTAGTAGCAGACAGGACCTCTCCTGGGACATGAAAGACAATCAGGTATATCTTCCTGGAATGAAAGTTTCTGTCATCATCATGCTATCTGGTTATTTTGCATACTAGTTGATGCAGTTTATTCAAAGTGTCATTGGTCTTTATATTTTGACGTGTTTTTGCAGTGGCTAGTCCTCATTTATCATCACGATGGCAGGATCAGATTCACACATAGCAATATTATTCTCAAATGTAAATGGGCTGAATGCCCGAAGTAAAAGACACAGACTGGCAAATTGGATAAAGGGTTAATCATGCTGCTATAAAGACACATGCGCACATATGTTTACTGCGGCACTATTCACAATAGCAAAGACTTGGAACCAACCCAAATGACAGACTGGATTAAGAAATTGTGGAACATATACACCACGGAATACTATGCAGTCATAAAAAAGGATGAGTTCATGTCCTTTGTAAGGACTTGGATGCAACTGGAAACCATCATTCTCAGCAAACTATCGCAAGAACAGAAAACCAAACACCACATGTTCTCACTCATAGGTGGTAATTGAACAATGAGAACACTTGGACACAGAAAGGGGAACATCACACACCAGGGCCTGTTGTGGGGAGGGGGAAGGGATAGCATTAGGATATCTACCTAATGTAAATGACGAGTTAATGGGTGCAGCACACCAACATGGCACATGTATACATATGTAACAAACCTACACATTGTGCACATGTACCCTAGAACATAAAGTTTAATAAAAAAAAAATTGGAAATCTAAAAGACCCAAAGAGGAAAATAAAAATCACATGTAACTCAAACAAACAAACAAAAAAAGACCCATTGGTGTGCTGTATTTAGGAGACCCATCTCCATTCAAAGACACATGTAAGCTCAAAATAAAGGGATGGAGGAATATTTACCAAGCAAATGGAAAGCGAAAAAAGGCAGGGGTTGCAATCCTAGGCTCTCACAAAACAGACTTTAAACCAACAAAGATCAAAAAAGACAAGAAAGGGCATTACATAATGGTAAAGGGATCAATTCAACAAGAAGAGCTAACTATCCTAAATATTTATGTGCCCCCCAATACGGGAGCACCCCGATTCATAAGTAAGTTCTTAGAGACCTACAAACAGACTTAGACTTCCACACAATAATAGTGGGAGACTTTAACACCCTACTGTCAATATTAGACAGATTGAAAGAGAAAATTAACAAGGATATTCAGGACTTGAACTCAGCACCAGATCAAGCAGACCTAACAGACATCTAGAGAAAAGGTAAAGCAGTGTTAAGGGAAATTTATGGCGCTAAATGCCCACATCAGAAAGCTAGAAAGATCTCAAATCAGCACCCTAACATCACAATTAAAAGAGCTAGAGAAGGAAGAGCAAGCAAATCTGAAAGCTAACAGAAGACAAGAAATAACTAAGATCAGAACAGAAGGAGATAGAGACACAAAAACCCTTGAAAAAAATCAATGAATAGAGGAGTTGGTTTTTTGAAAAGATTAACAAAATAGATAGACTGTTAGCCAGACTAATATAAAAGAAAAGAGAGAAGAGTCAAATAGACACAATAAAAAATGATAAAGGGGAGATCACCACTGACCCCACAGACATACACACTACCATCAGAGAATACTATAAACACCCCTATGTAAATAAATTAGAAAATCTAAAAAAAAAAAAAAGAATAAATTCCCGGACATATATACCCTTCCAAGACTAAACCAGGAACAAGTCAAATCCCTGAATAGACCAGTAAGTTCTGAAATGGAGGCAGTAATTAATAGCCTATCAATCAAAAAAAGCCCAAGACCAGATAGATTCATAGCTGAATTATTCTACCAGAGATACAAAGAAGAGCTGGTACAATTCCTTCTGAAACTATTTCAAACAATTGAAAAAAAGGGACTCCTCCCTAACTCCTTTTATGAGGCCAGAAACATCCAAATACCAAAACCTGGCAGAGACACAAGAAAAAGAAAAATTCAGGCCAATATCCCTGATCAACACTGATGCGAAAATCCTCAATAAAATACTGACAAACTGAATCCAGCAGCACATCAAAAAGTTTATCCACCAGGATCAAGTCAGCTTCATCCCTGGGTTGGAAGGCTGGTTCAACATATGCAAATCAATAAATGTAATCAGTGACATAAACAGAACCAATGACAAAAACCCCATGATCATCTCAACAGATGCAGAAAAGGCCTTCAATAAAATTCAACAGCCCTTCAAGTTAAAAACTCTCAATAAACTAAGTATTGATGGAACATATCTTACAATAATAAGAGCTATTTATGACAAACCCACAGCCAATATTATACTGAATGGGCAAAAGCTGGAAGCATTCCATTTGAAAACCAGCACAAGACAAGGATGCCCTCTCTCACCACTCCTATTCAACATAGTATTGGAAATTCTGGCCAGGGCAATCAGGCAAGAGAAAGAAATAAAGAGCATTCGAATGGGCAGAGAGGAAGTCAAGTTGTCTCTGTTTGCAGACTACAGGATTCTGTATTTAGAAAACCCCATTGTCTCAGACCAAAAACTCCTTAAGCTGATGAACAATTTCAGCAAAGACTAAGGATACAAAATCAATGTGCAAAAATTACAAGCATTCCTATACACCAATAACAGACAGAGAGCCAAATCATGAATGAACTCTCATTCACAATTGCTACAAAGAGAATAAAATACCTAGGAATACAGTTAACAAGGGATGTGAAGGACCCAAATGCCTATCAATGATAGACTGCATAAAGAGAATGTGGTACATATACAACATGGTATATCATGCAGCTATAAAATGGAATGAGATCATGTCCTTTGCAGGGACTTGGATGAAGCTAGGAGCCATCATCCTCAGATAACTAACACAGGAACAGAAAACCAAGTACTGCATGTTCTCACTCAAAAGTGGAAGTTGAATAATGAGAACACATGGTCACAGGGAGGGGAACAACACACACTGGGGCCATTTGGCAGGTTGGGGGCAAGGGGAGGGAGAGCATTAGGACTAATAGCTAATACATGCAGGGCTCATAGTCTAGATGATGGGTTGATAGGTACAGCAAACCACCATGGCACACCTATACCTATGTAACAAACCCACACATTCTGCACATGCATCCTGGACCTCTAAGTAAAATTTAAAAAAAAAAAAGGAAAAGAAAGTTTCTGGAATTCAGAAAGTATTTATTTTAGCCACTTTTGACCCCAGGCAGGGTAGATGCTTAACAATTTGTTTTCAAATATATGAAAGAGAGCTGGTTCCTTTATCAAAAATATTGCCATCTCTACCTCTATTTTCTTTTTTTTTCTTTTTTTTAATTATTATTATTATACTTTAAGTTCTAGGGTACATGTGCATAACGTGCAGGTTTGTTACATATGTATACTTCTGCCATGTTGCTGTGCTGCACCCATCAACACGTCAGCACCCATCAACTCGTCATTTACATCAGGTATAACTCCCAATGCAATCTCTCCCCCCTACCCCCTCCCCATGATAGGCCCCGGTGTGTGATGTTCCCCTTTCCGAGTCCAAGTGATCTCATTGTTCAGTTCCCACCTATGAGTGAGAACATGCGGTGTTTGGTTTTCTGTTCTTGTGATAGTTTGCTAAGAATGATGGTTTCCAGCTGCATCCATGTCCCTACAAAGGACACAAACTCATCCTTTTTTATGGCTGCATAGTATTCCATGGTGTATATGTGCCACATTTTCTTAATCCAGTCTGTCACTGATGGACATTTGGGTTGATTCCAAGTCTTTGCTATTGTGAATAGTGCCGCAATAAACATACGTGTGCATGTGTCTTTATAGCAGCATGATTTAGAATCCTTTGGGTATATACCCAGTAATGGGATGGCTGGGTCATATGGTACATCTAGTTCTAGATCCTTGAGGAATCGCCATACTGTTTTCCATAATGGTTGAACTAGTTTACCATCCCACCAACAGTGTAAAAGTGTTCCTATTTCTCCACATCCTCTCCAGCACCTGTTGTTTCCTGACTTTTTAATGATCGCCATTCTAACTGGTGTGAGATGGTATCTCATTGTGGTTTTGATTAGCATTTCTCTGATGGCCAGTGATGATGAGCATTTTTTCATGTGTCTGTTGGCTGTATGAATGTCTTCTTTTGAGAAATGTCTGTTCATATCCTTTGCCCACTTTTTGATGGGGTTGTTTGTTTTTTTCTTGTAAATATGTTGGAGTTCTTTGTAGGTTCTGGATATTAGCCCTTTGTCAGATGAGTAGATTGCAAAAATGTTCTCCCATTCTGTAGGTTGCCTGTTCACTCTGATGGTAGTTTCTTTTGCTGTGCAGAAGCTCTTTAGTTTAATGAGATCCCATTTATCAATTTTGGCTTTTGTTGCCGTTGCTTTTGGTGTTTAAGACATGAAGTCTTTGCCCACGCCTATGTCCTGAATGGTACTACCTAGGTTTTCCTCTAGGATTTTTATGGTATTAGGTCTAACATTTAAGTCTCTAATCCATCTTGAATTAATTTTCATATAAGGAGTAAGGAAAGGATGCAGTTTCAGCTTTCTACTTATGGCTAGCCAATTTTCCCAGCACCATTTATTAAATAGGGAATCCTTTCCCCATTTCTTGTTTCTCTCAGGTTTGCCAAAGATCAGATGGCTGTAGATGTGTGGCATTATTTCTGAGGACTCTGTTCTGTTCCTTTGGTCTATATCTCTGTTTTGGTACCAGTACCATGCTGTTTTGGTTACTGTAGCCTTGTAGTATAGTTTGAAGTCAGGTAGCGTGCTGCCTCCAGCTTTGTTCTTTTGACTTAGGATTGTCTTGGAGATGCAGGCTCTTTTTTGGTTCCATATGAACTTTAAAGCAGTTTTTTCCAATTCTGTGAAGAAACTCATTGGTAGCTTGATGGGGATGGCATTGAATCTATAAATTACCTTGGGCTGTATGGCCATTTTAACAATATTGATTCTTCCTATCCATGAGCATGGTATGTTCTTCCATTTGTTTGTGTCCTCTTTTATATCACTGAGCAGTGGTTTGTAGTTCTCCTTGAAGAGGTCCTTTACATCCCTTGTAAGTTGGATTCCTAGGTATTTTATTCTCTTTGAAGCAATTGTGAATGGAAGTTCATTCATGATTTGGCTCTCTGTTTGTCTGTTACTGGTGTATACGAATGCTTGTGATTTTTGCACATTAATTTTGTATCCTGAGACATTGCTGAAGTTGCTTATCAGCTTAAGGAGATTTTGAGCTGAGACAATAGGGTTTTCTAAATATACAATCATGTCATCTGCAAACAGGGACAGTTTGACTTCTTCTTTTCCTAACTGAATACCCTTGATTTCTTTCTCTTGCCTGATTGCCCTAGCCAGAACTTCCAACACTATGTTGAATAGGAGTGGAGAGAGGGCATCCCTGTCTTGTGCCAGTTTTCAAAGGGAATTTTTCCAGTTTTTGCCCATTCAATATGATATTGGCTGTGGGTTTGTCATAAATAGCTCTTATTATTTTGAGGTACGTTCCATCAATACCGAATTTATTGAGCGTTTTTAGCATGAAGGGCTGTTGAATTTTGTCAAAAGCCTTTTCTGCATCTATTGAGATAAGCATGTGGTTCTTGTCTTTGGTTCTGTTTATATGCTGGATTATATTTATTGATTTGCAAATGTTGAACCAGCCTTGCATCCCAGGGATAAAGCCCACTTGATCATAGTAGATAAGCTTTTTGATGTGTTGCTGAATCCGGTTTGCCATTATTTTATTGAGGATTTTTGCATCGATGTTCATCAGGGATATTGGTCTAAAATTCTCTTTTTTTCTTGTGTCTCTGCCAGGCTTTGGTATCAGGATGATGTTGGCCTCATAAAATGAGTTAGGGAGGATTCCCTCTTTTTCTATTGATTGGAATAGTTTCAGAAGGAATGGTACCAGCTCCTCCTTGTACCTCTGGTAGAATTCAGCTGTGAATCCATCTGGTCCTGGACTTTTTTTCGTTGGTAGGCTATTAATTATTGCCTCAATTTCAGAGCCTGCTATTGGTCTATTCAGGGATTCAACTTCTTCCTGGTTTAGTATTGGAAGAGTGTAAGTGTCCAGGAAATTATCCATTTCTTCTAGATTTTCCATTTTATTTGTGTAGAGGTGTTTATAGTATTCTCTGATGGTAGTTTGTATTTCTGTGGGGTCGGTGGTGATCTCCCCTTTATCATTTTTTATTGCATCTATTTGATTCTTCTCTTTATTAGTCTTGCTAGCGGTCTGTCAATTTTGTTGATCTTTTAAAAAAACCAACTCCTGGATTCATTGATTTTTTGGAGGGTTTTTTGTGTCTCTATCTCCTTCAGTTCTGCTCTGATCTTAGTTATTTCTTGCCTTCTGCTAGCTTTCGAATGTGTTTCCTCTTGCTTCTCTAGTTCTTTTAATTGTGATGTTAGAGTGTCAATTTTAGATCTTTCCTGCTTTCTCTTGTGGGCATTTAGTGCTATAAATTTCCCTCTACACAGTGCTTTAAATGTGTCCCAGAGATTCTGGTATGTTGTATCTTTGTTCTCATTGGTTTCAAAGAACATCTTTATTTCTGCCTTCATTTCCTTATGTACCCAGTAGTCATTCAGGAGCAGGTTGTTCAGTTTCCATGTAGTTGAGCAGTTTTGATTGAGTTTCTTAGTCCTGAGTTCTAGTTTGATTGCACTGTGGTCTAAGAGATAGTTTGTTATAATTTCTGTTCCTGTACATTTGCTGAGGAGTGCTTTACTTCCAATTATGTGGTCAATTTTGGAGTAAGTACGATGTGGTGCTGAGTAGAATGTATATTCTGTTGATTTGGGGTGGAGAGTTCTGTAGATGTCTATTAGGTCTGCTTGCTGCAGAGATGAGTTCAATTCCTGGATATCCTTGTTAACTTTCTGTCTCGTTGATCTGTCTAATGTTGACAGTGGAGTGTTGAAGTCTCCCATTATTATTGTATGGGAGTCTAAGTCTCTTTGTAAGTCTCTAAGGACTTGCTTTATGAATGTGGGTGGTCCTGTATTGGGTGCATATGTATTTAGGATAGTTAGCTCTTCCTGTTAAATTGATCCCTTTACCATTATGTAATGGCCTTCTTTGTCTCTTTTAATCTTTGATGGTTTAATGTCTGTTTTATCAGAGACTAGTATTTCAACCTCTGCTTTTTTTTTGTTCTCCATTTGCTTGGTAAATCTTCCTCCATCCCTTTATTTTGAGCCTATGTGTGTCTCTGCATGTGAGATGGGTCTCCTGAATACGGCAGACTGATGGGTCTTGACTCTTTATCCAGTTTGCCAGTCTGTGTCTTTTAATTGGGGCACTTAGTCCATTTACATTTAAGGTTAATATTGTTATGTGTGAACTTGATCCTGCCATTATGATATTAACTGGTTATTTTGCTTGTTAGTTGATGCAGTTTCTTCCTAGCCTCGATGGTCTTTACATTTTGGCATGTTTTTGCAATGGCTGGTACTGGTTGTTCCTTTCCATGTTTAGTGCTTCCTTCAGGGTCTCTTGTAAGGCAGGCCTAGTGGTGACAAAATCTCTAAGCATTTGCTTATCTGTAAAGGATTTTATTTCTCCTTCACTTATGAAACTTAGTTTGGCTGGATATGAAATTCTTGGTTGAAAATTCTTTTCTTTAAGAATGTTGAATATTGGCCCCCACTCTCTACTGGCTTGTAGAGTTTCTGCTGAGAGATCTGCTGTTAGTCTGATGGGCTTCCCTTTGTGGGTAACCCGACCTTTCTCTCTGGCTGCCCTTAAGATTTTTTCCTTCATTTCAACTTTGGTGAATCTGGCAACTATGTGTCTTGGAGTTGCTCTTTTCAAGGAGTATCTTTGTGGCGTTCTCTGTATTTCCTGAATTTGAATGTTGGCCTGCCCTACTAGGTTGGGGAAGTTCTCCTGGATGATATCCTGAAGAGTGTTTTCCAACTTGGTTCCATTTTTCCCCCTCACTTTCAGGCACCCCAATCAGACGTAGATTTGGTCTTTTTACATAATCCCATACTTCTTGCAGGCTTTGTTCATTTCTTTTTCTTCTTTTTTCTTTTGGTTTCTCTTCTCGCTTCATTTCATTCATTTGATCCTCAATCGCTGATACTCTTTCTTCCAGTTGATCGAGTCGATTACTGAAGCTTGTGCATTTGTCACGTATTTCTCGTGTCATGGTTTTCATCTCTTTCATTTCGTTTATGACCTTCTCTGCATTAATTACTCTAGCCATCAATTCTTCCTCTTTTTTTTCAAGATTTTTAGTTTCTTTACTCTGGGTATGTAATTCCTCCTTTAGCTCTGAGAAGTTTGATGGACTGAAGCCTTCTTCTCTCATCTTGTCAAAGTCATTCTCCGTCCAGCTTTGATCCATTGCTGGCGATGAGCTGCGCTCCTTTGCCGGGGGAGATGCACTCTTATTTTTGGAATTTCCAGCTTTTCTGCCCTGCTTTTTCCCCATCTTTGTGGTTTTATCTGCCTCTGGTCTTTGATGATGGTGATGTACTGATGGGGTTTTGGTGTAGGTGTCCTTCCTGTTTGATAGTTTTCCTTCTAACACTCAGGACCCTCAGCTGTAGGTCTGTTGGAGATTGCTTGAGGTCCACTCCAGACCCTGTTTGCCTGGGTATCAGTAGCAGAGGCTGCAGAAGATAGAATATTGCTGAACAGTGAGTGTACCTGTCTGATTCTTGCTTTGGAAGCTTCCTCTCAGGGGTGTACTCCACCCTGTGAGGTGTGGGGTGTCAGACTGCCCCTAGTGGGGGATGTCTCCCAGTTAGGCTACTCAGGGGTCAGGGACCCTCTTGAGCAGGCAGTATGTCCCTTCTCAGATCTCAACCTCCGTGTTGGGAGATCCACTGCTCTCTTCAAAGCTGTCAGACAGAGCCGTTTGCGTCTGCAGAGGTTTCTGCTGCTTTTGTTATTGTTTACTGTGCCCTGTCCCCAGAGGTGGAGTCTACAGAGACAGGCAGGTTTCCTTGAGCTGCTGTGAGCTCCACCCAGTTGGAGCTTCCCAGCAGCTTTGTTTACCTACTTAAGCCTCAGCAATGGCGGGCGCCCCTCCCCCAGCCTCGCTGCTGTCTTGCAGGTAGATCACAGACTGCTGTGCTAGCAATGAGGGGGGCTCCATGGGCGTTGGACCCCCCCGGCCAGGTGTGGGATATAATCTCCTGGTGTGCCTGTTTGCTTAAAGCACAGTATTGGGGTGGGAGTTAACCGATTTTCCAGGTGTTGTGTGTCTCAGTTCCCCTGGCTAGGAAAAGGGATTCCCTTCCCTCTTGCACTTCCCAGGTGAGGCGATGCCTCGCCCTGCTTCAGCTCTCACTGCTCGGGCTGCAGCAGCTGACCAGCACCAATAGTCCGGTACTCCCTAGTGAGATGAACCCAGTACCTCAGTTGAAAATGCAGAAATCACCGGTCTTCTGTGTCGCTCGCACTGGGAGTTGGAGACTGGAGCTGTTCCTATTCGGCCATCTTTCTACCTCTATTTCCATCTGTTAAAATGTATTCATCTTGTAAATCCTCTGCAAAGTTTTTTTCTAATCCCCTTCTCTACATATAATTTCTTCCTCCTTAGAATCCCCATTGCACTCCATTATCTTGGTGGTAATTATCTTAATCACACTTGAAATAAAGACATCTGTTTATTTTATTCTTTTCCCAACAGTACTCCATCCCTAACCGACCCCATATGCTATAAGCTCTTTTTGAAGATCATGCACATATTTCTGCCCCTTGTCTCTTCTATTATGGTATAGAGCAGATTTCCTTACAGATAGGGAGTTCATATTCTTTTAATTTTAAACTTATGCAAAATGGCCTGCAGTTTATTTGCTCCTGCTTCCGCTTCTCACATGACAGAGTTATCCTGAAATAACATCATAATATCCACTTCCCCTTTTGTTTTGTAAATCAAATAATTACTAACACTTATTATGAACATTCCATAGTGGTATCACAATATTGCCCATATTTCTATTTCCTGCCACTAACAACTACAATACCTTCATTTATGAACACTTGTACTGTTTTTGAAAAGATCTATTTCTCCCATCCTGTGCTGGATAGACATGCTCATTTTGTCTACTCACCCTGATGTTACATCTCAGGTTGAACTAGATAGACTTTGTGGGAATCCTGAGGATAAAGTTTGCTTCATTGAACGACTTGTTAATCCACATAGGCCAAAACCCTTCCGACTTCTCATTTGTAAAATGAAATTTCAAAACCTTCATCATTATTTATTAAGCATTCACTATACCCAGGGAACCTAATAAAAGAGACTGCAACGAGCTTTAAAAAAGACCTTCACGTGCAGCAAGGGGACATGAAGGGAACTCTTACCCAGGGTCATTCCATTTCAAGTGCTTTACATATTAAGAGGCTTCAATCATATATGAGCTCAGGTACACAATTTATAAGAAGGCTAACAAATTATTCTAAAGGAAAGATTGTATGTCAGTACTAAAGAAGTGACAGGATGAGAGACATCGCAGCTGGAGCAATATAATAAGAGAGGAATAAAGACAATAGTAGAGGTTAGTACAGAGTATTAAAAGTTTTCGCAGGGAGAATAAGGTCTTTTTTTCTGGAAGGATAAGAACAAGTTGTACACATCGAAACAAATACTCTAAATACTTTCTTGTATTCCTGTGAGAAGGAATTGTTCAGTTTATAATTACACCAAGTACAATAATCATCAACTCTATTCAAGTCACAAAATTCCACCCAAAACAAATCATGACGAGACTCTTAAACAGGCACATTAAAAAACAAATCCAAATTTGTCTACTTTTCACACCAGACAATGAGGCAGATCCTTTCTACCTTTAGCTTCCCCAGGTTTAAATCAAGTCAAAGAGTAGCTGCTTTATTTATGAAGTTGGTTCATCAAAAAATCTCTCTTAAAATTGACAGTTTATTTTTTATCTTTGGCCATATTTTCTTTACCCACTTTCATTTATCTGAGTGGGGATAATTCTTATCTCTTGCTGTGGAATTAATTAATTAAACCCAGTAATCAACTCCAGTACTGCAAGCACCTAATAATTATAATAAGAAGCATTCACGGTAAAATCAAAGTTTTAAAATTTATAGCCCTTTTTTAGTTTCCTTTTCAACTTACAGCCAAAAGAGGCATCAACTATTTTTATTATTTCTATACTACTTGCTGCATAGTCATAGAACTTAGAGCTCCGGGGAACCTTAGAGATCAATTCATTCATTTTTACAGATGAGAAAAAGAGAGGCATTTAAAAGCAGGACCAGGTCTCCTGATCCCTCACCCAGTGTTGTTGCCCGTTTATTGCACCTCCTCTCTGCTGCTATGTGTGTTCCTACGCGGGATATCTTAAGCCGTATTGTCAACTACCATTTGAAATGCAGTTTTCAAAGACTATTTTGACTAGAAACCTCCATATAAATCATGTCTAAATAATTTGGAATGTGCTAATGGAGCTTCACATTGAAGGCTTACCTCTCAAGTCTACACGTTATATTCATTAGTTAGTGTTTCCTAGGGTAAAGCATCCCTTACTAAGAAATTAATTAATCTCAATTATCAAATCCAGCTTCCAAGAATTTGAAATTATACCTAAACAAGAAACTTAGGTAAATAATTTCCTGTTAATTATCCCTTAAATACATCTGTATGTTTATAGAAAAAAAAAAAGTTTTCAGTCAAAACTCCAAGAAAGCATGTGCTGTTTGCAAAACGTACCTTTCAATAAAATGTTATTTCCTATTTTGTCAAATATAATTTGCAGTTGTGTATAAACAACCTTTCCAATTGCTATAGAAATAGTCAGGGATGGATTGCACTCCAGTCTTAATTTTTCATTTCCTTAAGTAAAATTCATAGTGTATGAAGAAAGCAGCTAAAAGGATATATACTTCAAAGATGCAATTTTCTATTTTGTTTTTATAATACTTTCCTAAAAATGAAGCATCTTGTGTCAAATTTAAGAATTAGCACTAACTTTAAAGAGGCATTGTTTCACTGTTGAGTGGTGAAACAGTACTCCAGAAAAAGAATAAAACTGTCTGATAAGTGTCACAAAAGTAAACTAAAGTTAGCATTAAAAACTGTAAAAAAGCAAACAAGCAAATAACCAAAAATCTCCCTGATAGAAATGTTTCCTTGGTTACTTTTGTTTCCAGTTTTGGTTTTTATTCAATGGGAAGATAGTTTCATTTATGTAACCATTATATAGTGTCATATAATAAAATATGCATTTATTTCTGAAAATAATATTTCAAATTGAAAGTATGAGGCTGACTGGCTTCAATGGCATATATTATTGATATACATTAATATAAACTCATATATCTATACAACAGTGAACTGAAAATTTTTTAAAGTTTAAACCTCTTGAAGTCAAAATTTATGCCTGTTATGACCATGATGATAGTTCAGGATCTAGCCCCGTACATGACACATAGTAAGTGCTTAACAAAAATGTCTCAATGAATGTGAAAATATGAATGGTTTCCATATTAGTCAGGATCCTCCAGAGCTAGCAACAAAATATAGAGAGGCAAGTTTAAACAGAAATAAGATGTATTATGTGAGACAAGTAGCAAATGTCTGCTTCTGGCCAGTCACATACATGGTCCTTGTGTTAAAGAAATCCTGTTTGCTTATATGGCTTGTCAGCATAGCTTCATAAACCCCAAACTCAGTGACTAAGCACATCCCTCTGGAAGAATGTCTTGAAAACAATAAACAGGATAGAGTGTAGGTCCGGGTAATTCTTACCTGAGTCACTGTATTTTTAGAAAATACAAGTTCAATGATCCTAGCCCCTGCCTTTTCCTGTATATAAAATAATATCTAGCAGAATTAACAACTATGCCTCTTTAGTCTATAAGCAGATACACTCTCACACCCAAATTTCGATGTGTTTTTACTTTAACGGAACTTCTGAGCACATGCAGCACCTCCACCCCCTGCTAAATAAGCTGTGGGATAAAATACTGCTTTGGAGCAGTCTAACAGAAATTCTCTGAAACTTTCCCAGGTTGCAATCTTCAGTAAGACTGAATAAAACTAACTTTAATTATTTAAAAGCCCAGGTTTTTTGTTGTTTTTGTTGAAATTAGATGACATTAGATAACTTTGAGAACTGGACGTTCAGGCTTCAAAGTTCCTCGCCCAGAAATGACTCCCAAAACACAGAGTGGAACTATTCCAGGGAAGAAGCCTCTGGCACTGCTTCTGGGCACACACACAGTGGTGTGCACCACTGACACTGAATGGCACTAGTCCCTGAACTTGCACATCAAAACTATCACCTCTTTTTTGCTATTCCTTGCCAATACAACCAACGGCAACCAATACACAGAGCTCACACTATGCTTTCTAACTTCTGTCCCTGGTCCTATAATCATTAAGCATATAAACTATTTCCTAGGTGTGAGTTTTATCAAATATTTCCACTCCCAAGATCAAGATGACGTTACTATTCTTTCAGCTTTTACTTTTTTACCACCACTCAATTAATCATTAAACCAATACTATGTAATTTAGGTTTGCTTTATAAATAGCACCACAATTCTAGTTATAAATGTCTATACCAGTCAAGAAAGACTAGGTCAGTCTGCAATAACAAAAGAAAAGCCAAAAATAACAGTCAATAAAATAACAAAAGTTCATCTCTCATTGTTACTACATGTTCAGTTTGGGTCAGCCTAGAGGCTCCGCCTGTTGTAATCACTCAAGGATCCAGGCTGACAGAAGCCCAATTGCCACAGATTTTTTTAAAGATTATGAGCAAGGTAAAGATGAATACGTCAAATCACATGGGCTACTAAAGCTACATTTCACTGACCAAAGCAAGTCAAATAATGGATACCTATAAGTCACATGATAATACACAACTCAAAAAAAGGTAAGAAAGTGCAATTCTACCATTGCCTAGCAAGATAATCAGACATATTTGATATAAGACATTTATGACTAAACAGCTTTAGAAAGTAGGATTAATAACATATTTCTGAAATGTAGGAAATAGTTTCTAAATACTCTGATTACAAAAATAATGACAAATATTTTCTTCACTATCTAAAATTGTTACTCTCAAATATGTACCACTAATAGCTCTTAGAAAATACTTTTTCATTTAAGTCTCTAATCCATCTTGAATTAATTTTCGTATAAGGAGTAAGGAAAGGATGCAGTTTCAGCTTTCTACTTATGGCTAGCCAATTTTCCCAGCACCATTTATTAAATAGGGAATCCTTTCCTCATTTCTTGTTTCTCTCAGGTTTGTCAAAGATCAGATGGCTGTAGATGTGTGGTATTATTTCTGAGGACTCTGTTCTGTTCCTTTGGTCTATATCTCTGTTTTGGTACCAGTACCATGCTGTTTTGGTTACTGTAGCCTTGTAGTATAGTTTGAAGTCAGGTAGCGTGATGCCTCCAGCTTTGTTCTTTTGACTTAGGATTGTCTTGGAGATGCAGGCTCTTTTTTGGTTCCATATGAACTTTAAAGCAGTTTTTTCCAATTCTGTGAAGAAACTCATTGGTAGCTTGATGGGGATGGCATTGAATCTATAAATAACCTTGAGCAGTATGGCCATTTTCACGATATTGATTCTTCCTATCCATGAGCATGGTAAGTTCTTCCATTTGTTTGTGTCCTCTTTTATTTCACTGAGCAGTGGTTTGTAGTTCTCCTTGAAGAGGTCCTTTACATCCCTTGTAAGTTGGATTCCTAGGTATTTTATTCTCTTTGAAGCAATTGTGAATGGAAGTTCATTCATGATTTGGCTCTCTGTCTGTTACTGGTGTATACGAATGCTTGTGATTTTTGCACATTAATTTTGTATCCTGAGACTTTGCTGAAGTTAAATGTTAGACCTAATACCATAAAAATCCTAGAGGAAAACCTAGGTAGTACCATTCAGGACATAGGCGTGGGCAAAGACTTCATGTCTTAAACACCAAAAGCAACGGCAACAAAAGCCAAAATTGACAAATGGGATCTCATTAAACTAAAGAGCTTCTGCACAGCAAAAGAAACTACCATCAGAGTGAACAGGCAACCTACAGAATGGGAGAACATTTTTGCAATCTACTCATCTGACAAAGGGCTAATATCCAGAACCTACAAAGAACTCAAACAAATTTACAAGAAAAAAACAAACAACCCCATCAAAAAGTGGGCAAAGGATATGAACAGACATTTCTCAAAAGAAGACATTCATACAGCCAACAGACACATGAAAAAATGCTCATCATCACTGGCCATCAGAGAAATGCTAATCAAAACCACAATGAGATACCATCTCACACCAGTTAGAATGGCGATCATTAAAAAGTCAGGAAACAACAGGTGCTGGAGAGGATGTGGAGAAATAGGAACACTTTTACACTGTTGGTGGGATGGTAAACTAGTTCAACCATTATGGAAAACAGTATGGCGATTCCTCAAGGATCTAGAACTAGATGTACCATATGACCCAGCCATCCCATTACTGGGTATATACCCAAAGGATTCTAAATCATGCTGCTATAAAGACACATGCACACGTATGTTTATTGCGGCACTATTCACAATAGCAAAGACTTGGAATCAACCCAAATGTCCATCAGTGACAGACTGGATTAAGAAAATGTGGCACATATACACCATGGAATACTATGCAGCCATAAAAAAGGATGAGTTTGTGTCCTTTGTAGGGACATGGATGCGGCTGAAAACCATCATTCTTAGCAAACTATCACAAGAACAGAAAACCAAACACCGCATGTTCTCACTCATAGGTGGGAACTGAACAATGAGATCACTTGGACTCGGGAAGGAGAACATCACACACTGGGGCCTATCATGGGGAGGGGGGAGGGGGGAGGGATTGCATTGGGAGTTATACCTGATGTAAATGACGAGTTGATGGGTGCTGACGAGTTGATGGGTGCAGCACAGCAACATGGCACAAGTATACATATGTAACAAACCTGCACGTTATGCACATGTACCCTAGAACTTAAAGTATAATAATAATAATAAATAAATAAATAAAAAATAAAAAGAAAATACTTTTTCATTTTTAGGTTAGTCTCAATTGAAGATTAAAACCATATATCATTTGATGAATCATATTTGACGTAGTAATTTTATGCTGTGCTAGATAATCCTAGGATGTCCAGCAATGATTCCTATTTTCTGGTCTACACACCTGTGTGTAATCTTCTTCCCTGGAGCATGGGAGACATCTACAACTTGCTTCTAACTATAGAATATGTCAAAAATATGAAATATTACTCCCTTGATTATTTTCTCTTATGTAAAGCTCTCTCTAAGCATACAGGTGACACTCTTCTGCAAGCTTTGGAGAAACAAAAAAACAGCCATGTTATAAACTTCCCATAGAGAGGTCACATGGTGGGGAATTGTGGGTGCCTTCTGGGTTCTGGAAACAGCCTTCAGCTGAGACTCTCAGTTATACAACCATAAGGGAATAAAATCTCCCAACAATCTTACTGAGCTTGAAAGTGTGTTCTTCTACAGTCATGCCTCCAAATGAAAATGCAGCCAATATCTTGATTGCAACTTTATGATGCACTGAAGTAAGCTACATCTAGAATCTTGCCCTATGAAAGCTACAATAATAAATGTGTGTTTTGTTTTAAACTGCAAAATGTGTGGTAATTTGTTATTAGCACAATACAGCTGTTTATGGCAATTCAGCTCCACTATCATTACTTATCTTTTGCATCATTTTCCTCACTTTTTAATTTAAACCTTTTTCTTGATATTATTAAACTTACAGAATAATTGCAGGAATACTGCAAAAATATCCAATATACTGTGTACCCAAGTTCACTGGTTGTTTCTATTTTGCCCATTTATCATCCTCTCTGGCATACATGTGTATTTGTGCTTGTGTATAACTTTTTTCTGAAGTATTTGAGAGAAAATTGGAGAAATGTCTCTTTATCCCTAAACATATCGGTGCATATTTCCTCCCCACAACAAAAAATGGAATTTTCTTACATGATAATTGTGAAAGGAAATTAAATCTTAGGACCCCAAACTCATTTAAGTCAAAGGGAAAAGTCAAGCGGGAACTGGGTTACACAAACCTACCTTCCCCTCTTTGGTTCATAAATAAGGTGGCTACAAGATGAAAAGCTACATACCTCCTCCATATTTTGCCCACAAAAAAATTCCCAGCGAGGTGCCAGATCTTTACTCTAAGATATTTCTGCTAAAATTTCACCATGGCAGTGTAAACTGACAGCTTATCCTTACAGGTGAAGTCATTCCCCCTGCCTACCAGACACAAATGCATAGCCGATTGTTCACCTGACCCTTTTATCCTTTGTCATCTTATGTAAAATGCAGATTCATTGAGCCAGACAAAGGTATGAATTATTTTTCCTCACCCCCCTCTTAAATGAAAATTGTGTACTTCTCAATATTCTGCCCTTTCCCCTTTAAATTTAGAGCCCTCGAAGTCATCTTTGAAGAAAGGTATAGACCTGTTTTCCAGGACTACATCCTTAACTTTGACAAATAAACCTCCTAAAATAATTGAGACTTGTCTCGTCATTTATCTCGATTGACACAGTATCATTATTTTTAAAAGAAATGATATGCTTAATTTTCTAATCTATAGTTCTGCAGTCTCAGCTTACTACAGCCTTGACCTCTTGGACTCAAATTCCTCCCACCCAGCCTCCCAAGTAGCTGGGACTTCAGGCATGAGCCACCATGCCTGGCTAATTTGTGTTTTTTGTAGAGACATGGCTTTCCCATGCTGACCAGGCTGGGTCTCAAACTCCTGAGCTCGAGGGATCCACTTGACTCACCCTCCCAAAGTGCTGGGATTACAGGTGTGAGTGGTCGTACCTGGCTAAATAAAGTGGTTCACAGCTAGTATTTTTTATCTCCCAGTCCAGGATGCACTTTAAGGTCATGTCACATCACTTCAGGTTCCTTTATTCTGGAATCGTTCCTCGGCCTATCTCTGTCATTTGTGACTTGACATTTTTAAACCATACAGATCAGTGTTTATTTGAGACTTCCTTATGATTGAATTACCATTTGCATTTTGGGCAGGGATATTACAGAAGTGATGTGTGCCTTCATTATATAGATCCCAACATTGCGTTATATAGAAGTCACATTATATAGAAGATACCTGCATGTGGGTTGTTTCTGGTATTGGAATATAATGAACCAGAAGGCTATGAACATTCTTATACAAGTATTTTTATCAATATTTTTATTTATTTGGGGTACATATCTAGAAGTGTAATTGCTATTTCATAGAACACGAGTATGTTTACCCTGATAAGAAACCACTAAACCTTGTTCTAAATGTTCCTTTGCAGTATAAAATTTATACCCCCACTTTCTAGCTATTTCACCTGTTTATATCCTTGCCAACGTTTTTGTCAACCATTTTAATTTAGACACTCTGATAGGTTTGTCATGTCACCTCATTTACATTTTAACCTGTTTCCCTTATGCCTGATGATGTTGAGCACTTTCTAATGTGCTTATTGGCTATTTGTATAACTGCCATTGTGAGGTGTCTGTTTAAATCTTTTGCTGATTTTTGGCATTGGATTTTTTTTTACTATTGAGTTGTAGAAGATCTTTATATATTCTGGACATAAGTTCTTTGCCAGATGCATGTTTTGCAGATGTTTTCCCCAAATCTGTGACTTGTCTACTCATTTTCTTAACAGCCATTTGATAAGCAGAAGTTTTTAATTTTGAAGTCAAATTTATCAATTTTTTTCTTTCTTGTTATTACTTTATGTATTTTTACTATGTTTTGCTAAAAAGTGTGCAGGTTTCTTTAGCTATATTAAATTATTTCCTAAATAAGAAGAGTGTTAGTGATTTTAATAACATGTCTATAATTTTTAATTATTTTATTCTATTTAGCTTTTTCTCTATACTTTGTCTAATCCAATAGTTCTCAAGTGGGGACAATTTAGACCCCTAAGGAGTCTAAAAAAGGACTGCTGTTAGCATCCAGAGCATAAAGGTCAGAGATGTTACTAAACGTCTTAAAGAGAACAGTTCCCTTCAACAAAGGATTATAGATCCCCAAATGTCAATAGTACTAACATTGAGAAACACTTTTCTAATGTATAATCTGAATTGGAGGGAAAAGGGTGGGAGGAACACTACACAAATCTTGGTTTTATTAACTTACAACTGAGATGATTACATGTTTGAGCCAATGAAAAGCAAATAATAGCATGACTCACATGCAAGTGCCTAAGTTGATCTGAAGTCACCACTGGGACTTCCTTGGTTATAGAAATCTAAACCAATGCTTTTCACAACTTAAAAAAAAGAAACAAAACTGAGAGCAGATTTGCCTCTTATAGAAAGAGTCTCATTAGTAAAGGGTTACTGCTCAAGCTAAATTAAAACAAATCAGTGACATTACTCTCTCCATTATGTGCACAAATCTCACATAAAAATCAATGAAAGTCACATATGTGTAACCATGACCAGAATGCAGCTAATTCCAGCTCTGACTTGCTATTCCTTCCAGGGCTCATAAACCCCACAATAGTTGCTCAGGAACAGGAGGACCCTGTGATGAATACAGCAGCTCAAGCCAAATCCTGGATGAATCGTCCAGATCATTCTGTTCTCTGGTTTATTAGGCAGCAGAGGAATCTTAAGGTTCTGGATGTGATCACAACTAGAGCAGAACTCCAGGGAATAATCCTGAATCAAAGGAGAAGCCACTGCACTTATAAAACCAGTCTATTTCTCCCAGTGATCAAAGTGGCCTATATTTACTGTTGAAAATATAAAAATATGTAAAACTCTAAATAAAAATACTACTTATGAATTCATCATCCAGAAGCCATCACTATTACCTTTGACAGATTTCCTTTTAGGTAAAATTTGTCTCTCTCTCTCTCTCTCTATATATATATATATATACATATTTTTACTTACTTAAAGTCTAGGTTTATACACAATTTTGTACCCTGGCTCTTTCACAGAACATTTCCCCATGTGGTTGATAAAAGCTTTAAAGTATTAAGTGTTTAGTTTTGTTGGTTTGTTTGTGTGTGTGTGTGTGTGTGTGTGTGTGTGTGTGTGTTTGTGTGTATGTGTGTGTGTGTGTGTGTTTGAAAAGGGGTCTCTCACTGTGTAGCCCCAGCTGATCTTGAACTCCTGGGTTAAAGTGATCCTCCTGCTTTGGTCTCCCAAGTAGCTAGGATTATTTCTTCGATGTGTACTTTAGTAGTCAGTTACCATATTTTACCATAATATTTTTAAACCAATTGTTTATTTCATTTTGGATTTCCAGATTGCTTCTTATTTTCCACCATTCCAGATAACACAGTGGCAACTGTCTGTGTGCAGATATGTGTCTCCATATTTTGTATTATTTTTAAGTATATAATCTATAAGGGGAATTCCAGGATTATAATTTACACTGCTTAAGACTCTTTATATGAAATAAATTAATATTAGCCTACCAAATAGAGCCAGTAGAGTTAAAAATCTTCTGGGATGATAGTGAGATGAGGGACGATATACTGCTCTGGGGAAGGTAAATTGATGCAATTTGATACCTTCCCCAGAGCAGTATGTCGTCCCTCATCTCACTACCAACTCAGCAGATTTTTAACTCTACTGGCCCTATTAGGTATGCCAAAATTAATTTATTTCATATTCTACCTCCTGGAAGGAGGTGACAGGAGAAGGGATCCCAGCAAATGGGCCTGTTAGGGATAATTTAGCTTTCAGTTGATAATAATACATTATGTTTTGCTGCCAAATATCAAGATAGGAAACACAGAATTCAAACAGCCTAGAAAATACTGATCTGAAAATAAAACAGTCTTGGCTTTTTTGGGTAAGAAAACTTAGGCTTCATACAATTTTTTTAAAACTCTCCAAGTACATTCACATATATATAATCCAATACAGTATTTTTTCAAAATCAGTCTTCATGTATGTGAAGAAAAAACACACAAAAAATCATGACTGGTATTGTTTCCTGCAGTAGTGAAAGGATCTGAACTTAAATATGATTACTGTGCACAGTTCAGTTGTGTTGATGAGCACCAGAATGGGTGTTGAGAACTAGGAAATGATCATGTGAGAGGAATAAGCAGTCTGTGGCAGCCTAAGGTTGTGTTTTCACCTACTGGGGCTCAGAAAACAATATTTCAAAATATGTTGCTTCAAGAAACAGAGAACCTAGGCAGCAGCAAATGCAGAGAAGGGTTTTTTCTGAAGTCTCCTATCTACCTAAAGGCCAGATCCCCCAGAAGATAGTCAACTGTTGTGAATCTCTTCTCCAGATGTCTCATCAATTTGGGGAAACTGATGCCTAACTCAGGAAGGAAGACTAAGTTGACATTACACCAGTTCCCTGTCCTGGGCTATTGCCTGTCCCTTAGACCCATTCATCTCCCTTAAAAATCAATTACTCTTCCTCTCATATTGTCTACATTCCCCCACTTCACTCTCCCCTATGACGACAGTATTTAAACTTCAACCATCTGGTACTTCTTTCAGTTTCACACTTTGTTTGACTCCTGCGTGCTTGCACATTAATGAATTTGTGTGCTTTTACTCTTGTTAGTTGATCTATTGTCAGTTTATCTCAGCGAACTCAGTTATCAAATCTTCAGAAGGCAGAGGGAAAGCTTCTTTTGCTCCAACACACTTAGCCTCCGTTCTGGGAAGACAAATTGTTTTGACTATGTTCTTTCTTCCCTATTTCACACATTTAACTATATTATACTTGCCCTGGGAAATAGAAATGAGAAAGAGACTAGGAAAAGAAAAGCAAGATAGAAAGAAAAAGATGGTCTTTAGGATAACAACAACAAAATCAATGTAGGAGATTGGGAGAGAGAAAAAGTCATCAAAGTAACACAGAAAGATGAAGAAGCTGGACGTGGTGACTCATGCCTGTAATCCCACCACTTTGGGAAGCCAAAGTGGGAGGATCACTTGAGCCCAGAGGTTGAAGACCAGCCTGAGCAACATAGTGAGACCTCACCTCTACAAACACTCACCCCCTCCAAAATTTAGGTGGGCATGGTGGCACGCACTTGTAGTCCAACCTATTCGAGAAGCTAAGGTGGGAGGATCACTTCAGCCCGGGAGGTCAAGACTGCCATGAGCCATGATCACACTACTATACTCCAGCTATGGTGACAGAGCAAGACTCTGTGTTTAAAACGAAAAAAGAAAAGCCAGGCACAGTGGCTCACGCCTGTAATCCCAGCATTTTGGGAGGCCAAGACAGGTGGATCACCTAAGGTCGGGAGTTCGACACCAGCCAGTCTGACCAACATGGAAAAACCCCGTCTCTACTAAGAAATACAAAATTAGTTGGGCGTGGTGGCACATGCCTGTAATTCCAGGTACGTGGGAGGCTGAGGCAGGAGAATCGCTTGAACTTTGGAGATGGAGGTTGCAGTGAGCCGAGATCATACCACTGCACTCCAGCCTGGGCAACAAGAGCAAAGCTCCATCTCAAAATTAATTAATTAATTTAATTTAATTTAATTTAAAAAAACAGGAAAGCTGAAGAAAGTGTTTTTCTTGATTGTTGACTGGCATTTCGTAATAATTATAAACTCCCTTTTGTCATCTTTGGACCCCTTTCTTGAAGGCATGGGCTATATCTCAAGGTTTGTTTTAGTTTATAATAAAAAGTTTGGTGCTTTACCCATAGTGGGTATTCATATTTTTTTCTTGAATCAAAAATTACTTATGTGGTAATTCATCAATATTTATTAAATGTCTACTATGTGACCTGCAGTATTGTAGGCAAGCAATGGGAAAACAGTGGTAAACAAAGCTCTGCTCTCTTGGATCCTCATGGATGACAGAATCTAGTGCAAGTTTAAAACTTTATTTATAATAGCAGGCAGCTTTTAATTTAGGTTATTTTTTGCTGATTTGATTCTTCTTTAATGTTCATTAAACTATTATATTGATCACTAAGTTTTTTTACTCTTCCTTAAATTTTGTGCCTAATGCAAGTGCCTCTCCCACCTTACCCTAGTCCTAGTCCTCGTGAGCCCTATCTTTAAAAAGTTCACAAACAAACTATCAATTGTCTTATTGCGGTTAAAAATTCCTTGGGGATAATGTGTCAAATTTATTGGTTTATCCAGGCCACAAAGTCACAACAGCAGCAGCAGTAGCAGTTACTCATCTTTGGACAACTTCTCAGGAAAGTAAAACTTATTTAGTAATAAATAATTATTAAGTGCCTACTCTTTTTCCAGTCAATTGTCTAGAACGGATGATATAGCTGTGAGCCTGCACACGTCTTGCTCTTGACTCTAACTAAACTGTAAATGCTGTGTTGGCAGGAACTCTGGTTATACAGCTCTGAGTTTCTGCTAACATCGTGTTTACAGTCTAGTTAGAGTCTAGGGCAGGATGGTAAATAATTACACAAACCATAAGGTAATATTAGTACAAGTAAGTACTCTGAAGAAGATAAAACAGGATAATGGGATAGCATGTGAGTGTGGGGGTGGGCTGTGACTGAAGCATTGACTCCAAGGAGATAACAATTGAGATGAAACCTCAATGATGAGAAGGAGCTAGACATTCAACAAGCTGAGGAAAGATCATGCCAGGAAGAGGGAATAGCAACTATAAAGGCTTTGTGTTATGAACAAGTTTTGTTGTCTCAAAAACTTAAAAGGCCTGTATGGCTCTAGTCTAGAGAATGAGGGAAAGAAGAATGGGTCAAGTGAAGTTGGGAGGTTGGAGAACTAATCATGTAGGACCTTGTACCACTATGAAAAACTTACTTTTTTATTTTTCTCATGAGTTCCATGGGAAGTCACTGCACTACTTCAACTTGACTTGCATATGAAAAGACCATTATAAAGTGGTTTGAATTAGAAAAAGAACAGAAACTGGTTGGAGATGTTGAGGTGGGCCAGATGAGAGGGATCACAGCGTCAACGACATTTATTAGCAGCAAAAATGCAGATACATGGACAAATTCTGGAGAAACTTTGCAGGTAGAATAAACAGGCCTTTCTCCTAACTGAATCTCAACTCAGCTACTTAGTGGGCAAGTTTAATCATCTCTTTGTATCTCAGTTTTTCCATCTATAAGCTGGAGATAATAATTGTGCCTAGTTTTTAGAATTGAAGTCCTTAGAAGAGGGTCTAATGGGCATTAAAATTCTCAATAAATGTGAGTTATCCTTATCTTCATCATTTAAAATGGAAGAAGAAAGGAATTTAAAATGGCCTGTAGATCTAATCTGAACAATGGGTGGAAAATATTACTTCTGAGATAAAAAAGACTAGGAAGATGCAAGTTTAGAAGGGAAGAAATTTAAAGTTCTCTTTTGGACTTGTTAATTTGAGATGCCTAAGAAAAATCTAAGTGGATATAGAAGTCTGGAACTTAAGGAAAATGTTAGTAGTACTAGAGATTTGTATTTCTGAGTCATTAGTATATGATGTATTTAAATCCAGAGGATTAACACAGACCACATAAAGAGTTCATGTAGACAGAGAAAGGGGGATAAAAGGTTAAGGGATGAGCCCTTAAGAATGCCAAATTTACAGCTGAAGAAGAAAAAGGGAGCTAGTAAAATAAACTTGGAGGAATTGTCAGGGAGGTGGAAGCAAACAAGGAGTGTATGGTGTTGTGGAAACCAGGGCAGGCACCTAAAGTTTTAACTGACATGCATTACTCTATAATGAGCAGTTATACTTTTCTAATAAAATAAAAGTTAAAAGCACAGAAACAATTTCAACTTTTCTGTAACAATGCTCCACACCAATTTTAAAACCTTGCCATGAAAAAGTTGAGGAAACATCTTGTAATTTGGTCTGGGATGTATAGTCTTTCCTAGCTCAGGAAGAAATCCTCAGAACAATATCTCCAGAATTCTGTAATTCACTGAGTTAGAAGATAATGGATGCAATAAACGGAAATTATCATATAAATGCCAGCTTCTATTACTACATATGAAATAAATTCCCCATGTGACAATAAAGATAAAAAAAAAAACGTATAACTTTATCATCCAGTTTGGAAAGATCAATATAAGAGATTGATAGCATTTTTATTGAAAGCTAGGTCCCACATGATTGTTAGGTAATGGAAAACAAGTTTGGGGAATTTACATTATAGAAAATGTAAATAAATTAAATTGGTGAGCTCATACCTGATAAGTAATATACCAAAAAAAAAAAAAACCCACAAACAGATTATTAAATCCCTTTGAAAAAATTGACAATAAATAGCCATTACCTGTAGCCTAGCAGAACATTCTGCATGCAACAGGCGTAGCAATTCTTGTTAGGTTAGCGATAAATATTATAGATTAAACAAGGCAAAATCTTTAGCTTGCAAGGAAATGTATTCTTCTTCTTAATTTTTACAGTTTTTTTTAAAGACTAATAATAATCACATCTTTAGTTTGTATAGCATGTTTTTGCAGTCAGATTTTGCATGGACATAGATGAAGCTGGAAACCATCATCCTCAGCAAACTAACACAGGAACAGAAAACCAAAGACAGCATGTTCTCACTCATAAGTGGGAGTTGAACAATGAGAACACACGGACACAGGGAGGGGAACATCACACATCGGACCTGTCGGGGCTCGGGAGCAAGAGGAGAGAGAGCATTGGGATAAATAGCTAATGCATGTGGGGCTTTAAAACCTAGATGACGGGTTGATGGGTACAGCAAACCACCATGGCACATGTACACATATGTAACAAACCTGCATATTCAGTACATGTATCCCAGAACTTAAAGTAAAATAAAAATTAAAAATTAAATAAAATAAAAATTACTCCATATTTATTTATATCTTGCTTTATTCACAACATACACAAATTGAGATTGTTTAAAATTGTACAAAATGTAAACAAATTAATTGAGAATATGGAAGTCAAAGGAATTTAAGGGGAGAAAAATGGTAATTTCATTAGTAAAACTGTAACACAGAAATTTAAACCATTCTGTCATGTATAAGCCTAAACAGAGTCACAAATTCACGTTTACATTTCTAAGTCATCACAACAAAGAGGAGACAAAATCATAAGATTCATAGTCTACATTAAAAACAAACTAACTTCAAGTGAATATTCTCACACTTCAATTTCATGACAACGTTGTAATTGATACATCCCTGACTACAAGATGTTCCTACCATTAACTTTATAGTGCCACTGCATTCCTTAAAATCTTTTGAATAATGTTCTGTTACCTTAAGATAAAATCCACATCTCATAACATAGTTTACAAGTTCCTCATGACCAATTTTTCTTGACTCATCCCTATTTTTCCCAACCTCCATCATCTCTCTCCAGCCATATAATAAATTTTGGTTCCTGCAATGCACCAAGCTGCCTGGCTTTCACCTCTGACCTTTGCACTGGTCCCTACTTGGAATGAAGATCTCATCTTCACCTGGCTAACTCCGTCTCAGTTTATTTCTCTGGAAAACTTACTTTGGTTCACCTCCTCTTACTCAAAATTCTCAATGTAGCATTTTACAGTGCACTGAACTTTCTTTCGCCATAGCCTTTATTATTCTTTAATCACTTTTCTTTATTACTCAGTTGTCTGTCTCTATGACTACCCTGCGCTCAAAGTTTTTTGTTTTCAAAGTATGGTCCTTAGATCACATCTGAGGTGTTTGTTTGAAAATACAGATTTCTGGTTCCCAACCACAGACCTGACTCAGAATGTTGAAACTGCCTTTAAATATATATATATATAGCTGAGGAAATTATGACAGTGAAAGAGATGAGACCTAACGGACTCCATCTTCCTTCTGACATTTAAGCTGTCCTTATTCATTTCTGGGCATAGGCTGAACTAACCTTGGAAAGGGATTTAATTTACAGTCTGACTCTGAAACAAAATTAATAATAACCGTTTCCCAAAAAGACCCCCATCTCATCTGGGACCAGTCGGCCTCTGTAGGACTAACAAATTAGCTACAAGTTTAGACATCACTGTTTAGGGGTTATGCAGTCTCTGGCTGCAAGAGTCTGAACCTCCCCAGATTGCTCCTGGGGAGAACATCACTATTGTTAAACCTAAGGTCAGTGCTTGAGATATTTTGCAGACCCTGCCTCGGTGGATCAGCTGACACTACTCGGATCAGTAATCTGGCTCAACCAGTTCTGCGATCTCACCCTGAAACAGAAAACAGCAAGAAAAATCTCACTTCGACCTCCACTATGATTCCATCTCCAATCTGACCAATCATCACTCCCCACTTTCCAAGCCTCCTACCTGCCAAATTATCTTTAAAATCTCTGATCCCTGAATGCTCAAGGAGACTGATTTGAGTAATAATAAAACTCTGGTCTCCCACACAGCTGGCTCTGCGTGAATTACTCTTTCTCCATTGCAATTCCCCTGCCTAGGGGAGCCAATCTAGTTAAATTGGCTCTGTTTAGGCAGTAGGCAAGGTGAACACTTTGGGTGGTTACAATGTCTGTGAATGGAACATGATGACTTGCTATTTTAACAAACATCCTAGACTAGTGATGTCCAAGCAAAATATAATGTGAGCCACAAATACAAGTATCTCATATAATCTTAAATTTTCTAGCAGCCACATTAAAAAACCTGTGAAATCAACTTAACTATTACATTTAAACCAATTACTGTTAATGTTTAGTGACATTTCTATTAATAATTTTATACTGATTACTTGCTGAAACAATATTTCAACAAGTAATCAGTATAAAATTATTAATAGAAATGTTACATTTTTTCCATACTAATCCTTCAAATTTCAGTGTGTAATTTATATTCACAATATACCTCAATTCAGACTAGCCACATTTCAAGTGTTCATTAGCCACATGCAGCAATTGGCTACCATTTTAGACAGGATAACTCCATATGGTTCTGTCATAGGAGACTGACAACTCTGATAAAAGTTTAGTTGACTGTCTTTTTTATAATTTTAACTCTCATATAAATGCCAGGCATATGGTAGATAATCAATAAATTCTAAATGCCTATTGAATATTATGCTTTTTAGTAAAATAGAGCATTAAAAAAATTCTGAAAAATCAGAACAAGAATTAGTCTTTGAGAAGATTTTGAACCTGTAATACAGCAAGTCACAATATCACAGACTAAAATAAATATTTGTCAGTTCCCACAGTCACTCAGTCACTTTTCTGTCCTGGCCACCACAAGCCCTATTATAATTACTCTGAGCTCAAGTATAGTGACCACTTGAAACCATCTCGTGTTAAGAAAGTTTGGGATAAAAAAATTAGAAAGGGATAGGAGGAACCCATAATTTTGTATAATACCAAAAGTCATAGCAAAACACACATTTCTGCAGTATCCTTCTAAAGGGCCTCTAACTCCCAGTCCATGAATTCAATCTCCCCTTTTATGACATGTGCCAGCTTCAAGGTTGATGGTTATTTCTGCTAAAAGAAAAGAAGCAAGGAATTATGATCTAACACTGAGCTGTTAATTATCACAGAGTCTGTTAAATTTCATTCTAACCTGATAAATTTCTGTTTTCTCACTTTGTATGAAAAAAAGGAACACTGTGCTTACATGATTTATAGCAATCTCATTTTTTTTTAAATGTCAGCAGATACTTTTCAAGTGTATCCTGAAAGAGTAACACAACAACCTTGAACAAGAAAAGGACTGAAGAATAGAAGCCCAGTTTGACCCAAACTTCACTTATCTCTGTTATTTTTAATGTGCAAATGGGAGTAACAAGTAACAATAGGTTTTCTGTATCCTGTTACCTTCAACGCAAGAAAAAGAAAAAATCTGCCATTTTTCCTATGGTAATCCAATTCATTTGTTGCTTATGCTATTTGGGGATGTAAAACACTTAAAATAAACATCTTCAAAAGTTCCATCAACATTTCTATAATCAAGGGGAAAGAAATTTATGTACAAATGACCTCTGCTGCTTCAAGGATCATGAAGGAAGAGAAAGAAGTAAGAAATGATTCTCTCAAAGCAAACTCAGAGCTCACTATGTGAAATGCCAAATCTGCCTTTAGTTGCTCCCCCGTCGCTTCTGTAACTTCTATACCCTGTACATTTTCTGCAAGGGTCTCCTTCTACCTAAGCAGGAATCACATAAAAAGCTCCTGACTGGATCAGAAATAATGCTGAGGAATCAAGTATTTTTTCTTTACTGTTCCCTGTTTTTCTAACTGCTTTTACTAGCTATTTTAGTTGTATGATTTCCCTAGATTTACACTTGAACTTCGTTACTGTGATCTGCGTCCTTTGGTCCTCTTCTGCTTAATCCCCATGCATCAATCAGACCTAGAGGCTGAATCCTGCAGTGTCATACACACTCTGCATCTATTCCCCCATCCTCTGTTCTGGCACCAAGAAAATTGACATCAGAAGAACACTGCATGGTACGTTTTCCAGAGCTAGAGTTCCAGCAGCTCTGCAAGTGAAATTATCGTGGAAGCAGCGGAAAAAAAGGTATTTTGGACAGAAAAAGCACCTGTGCCAAAGAACAAGACATGAACGAAAATCTGTCAGGCTGACCCAATGTTCCAACCTTGTCTCTTCCGCTTGCTTCCAAATTGACCCGTAGAGGTACACAGAGCAAAGATATATGTGACGGCAGGGGAGCCGGAATGCTGAAACCATGTGTTAAATAAAAATCATAGGAGGCGGTAGCTTTGGAATAAACTCCTACACTAGACCTCAATAGACCATACTCAAAATTAAAATTAAATCACCTGTGCTCACCAAAGTAAAACTGAACTGTTATCTGTCCTTCCTAGCAATCAAGAGGGAGCGATAACAGCCTGATTTCCCATACTGGCCCGTTTCATTCTTCAAACTGCATGAAAATTAAGTTCTCTCTCTTTTAATCTCTACCACCAAGAGTTCACCAATCAGTTATTGTTCTGTTGTTCTGCCTCCCTGCCCCTGCCTTACAAGGAAAATGACTTTGAAATGATCAGTCTGCTTTTTGTTCTTTATTTCTGCTTTCTTCAGCCCTTTTTCTGTCTATAAACCCAACCTCCTCCACTCGACTCATTGGAACACTTATTATAGTTTATGGAATGAAGTGTTGCCCGATTCTAGCATTACAATACAGCCAATTTAGATCTCTAAACTAAATCTGTTGCAATTTCATCTTTCGACACATGCAGCAAGAATTTTACAGTGATTTAGTTTAAATCTTGAACTACAGATAAATTTTAATATTCCACTTTTTATTTCTCCAACTGAAACATATTTTTTCTTCATTCCCTATCACCTCAGTACTCTTTTAAACCTAAAATGAGATGCATTAAAGAAGACATATATTCTTAGAGTGGAAAATTAATTGTAAAGTTTTATTCTCCAAACTGTGTCTGCAAATTGAGACAACTAAGGTAGATAAGAAGGACTGTGAAGGGTTCATTGGATGTAGCAATTAAGAAATTAGATTGATAACTGGGGATGCCTTTTGGAAATGAAAGGCAGGCTACAAAATATTGAAGAGTGAACAGAAAGTGTGGAAGTAGATCCAACAAGTGTTCACTTTTTCAAAGACTTACAAGAACAAAGGAGGAGGAGCTACCTTCCTAGAAGAGGATCCCAAAGTCCTGAAAGAGTTTAAGAACAAAAAGGTGGGCATTTATAGGAGACTATAATATGCCACCCCAAAATAAGACTGTAGAAAACCAAAAATGTCTCTTTGCCATAAGAATTGTTTTGAGCTGATTATTCTGAGAAATAGGATAAGCTCTGAAAACACAGTAGAAATTACCCTTTTGTAAGAGAAAATTTATATCTATAAAGGAAATTTCCATTTATGGGGGTTTCTCTCTCTTTGTACCAGGAAGACAAGGATGGCTAAATAACAAAAGACTCCTATCAATGTGGAAGGTGGTAATTGAAATCTACATAACGAACCTTACTTTTGTTTACCATGCTTCTCCTGGTCACCTTCCCATAACTGGCCTCCACCACACCCTTCTTATTTTTTGCTTTTAGGTGAAGATGCTGTATATACCTGAATTCCAAGTTATTTATTTTTCCCTGGGTATCTGTCATGTTTACCTGAAGTATACATGTTAATAAATGTATTTGTTTTTCTCTTGTTAATCTATCTTTTGTTGCAGGGAGTCCCAGTCAAAAACTTATAAACATAGAGTAAAAATTATATTTTTCTCTCCTATACATTACAGTGAAAGAATCCAATAAGTAATAGATCCCAAACTATAACAGGTTTTTAAAACATCTATGAAACACACAAAAATTGGTTATATACTTGTTCACAAACAAAATTTTAAATTCCAAAATTTAAAACCAAAATTTAAAATCATATATTCTAATCAACATGCAAGATTCCCCTTTTCTCTCATAAAAATATATTAAAAATTATAAAACCCATTCTAAATAAAATTATGTATGAAATTTAAAAAATGAAGGCAATGAAAGCACTTTGTATCAAAATTATAGAATGTAGCTCAAATGATAACCCCCCAAAAATGGCCTAAAGTATATTTATAAAGCAAGGAATATTTTTTAAAATTAAGGCACTAAGCACAATCCAATTTGAGAAGCCAGACAAAAGAAATATCAAATAAGAATAAATAAAATATAAGAAAATTAACTTAGAGAAACATCATATTTAATGGTGAAATATTTTTAAAGGCTGTATTAAATTTAGAAACAGCATTACTTAACATTATTCCTGGAAATTGAAGTCACTGGAATATAGTATGAAAGAAATATAAGATATAAATAATTAAAAAGAAAAGAAAAATTGTTATTACTTAGAGGTGGTGTATTTGTCTTACTATGAACACAAGACAGCTTTGAATATAGAGACATTGGGTCCCATATCTTCTGTGAATTAAATGAGTATCTGTAAAGAGAGAAGAAGCTGGAAGTTGAGTGGAGGATTTGAAAGTTTGCAAAAATCTGGAGTAACCATGGAGGCAATATGGAGGCAATACTTGCTAACCAAATATTGGAAATACAGATGAACTTATGTATCATAAATTCAGTGACAGAGGCATCAAACTCCATAGGGTTGTTTGTGTTTCTGGATTTTTTATAGTCAACCTAGAAATTGGTGGAGTACAACAATTTGTTGACTTTTGGACGAGAGAAATTTTGAAATAAGGGGTGAAAGGAAGTTGAATAGATAGAGAATGATAACAAGTACCAGAGTCATTGATTTGCTTTGTCAGTATCAAAATACGTAACTTTGCCAGATTATCAAAAAAAAAAAAAAAAAGTATCCTGCAGTTACTTTTTTTCTTCTTTTATCTTTGCTTAATCTGAAAGTTCACCTAGAATAAGAGTATTCTGTAACTGCTGAGCACATGCAATGTGACTCTTACACTGGGTACAAAAAGGGTAAACCCGCATTCTTTGAATTCTAGAAATATGACCCTAAGTAAATGAATATATATTTTTAAATCAAACAAAGCATTTCTTTTTTAAGTGCACAAATAGAATCCTTAATTGTAAGGATTGGGGACAGGTTTTTTTAAACTACTTCTTATTAGCCCAGTTACAGTTTGACTGACTTTAGCTACATACCCAAGTGTGAGTGCACACACACATACACACACACATTCCCTCTTATCTCTACAAATAAAAGGTAATAATGCTGCTGCTCACTGCACTATTAAGTATGCTCACTTTCAAAATTATTTAAGCATGTCTAGTCTATTTCTCTCTCCTTGCAATGCATTGCAATTCAATCCTCTCTGGTGAAAAGTTTGACAATAGGAGCCATTACTTTCTATTATATTTGAAGGTTGTGAGCATATGGGTGAATTCACTAGGGAAATAATTTCAAAATTATGATGGGGGATTTATGTGCTCAAAATTCTCATTTCTGTTAACCATATTTGTGTACATAACTCTTTCAGAACTCCTTGAAATTTAGACATCAGGAACTTTGTTTTACATCAAGGTGAATACCAATATTCAGGTTGGCACGAATTTCCTAGGTCCAAAAACACAGTGGGGACACAAGAAAAAACAGCTTCACTGTAATGCATCTGTAATTAATCAGTCATCTGATGTGAAACAGTGCACTGTAAATTCAAAAGTATAATCTGTGCTAGAAAGGCTCAAGCTGTACTGTAAATTCAATCTCATGCTCTCTAATGGGAATTTATCCTGGAGATGAGTACAGTATCTGCTGCCTGGCTGTGTAATTGGATGGAGCTAGCTGGAAAAAAAAATCTGCATTTAGATGGCCACACAAATATAAGAAGCCAAGATATCATATTTTTAGAGATAACATAAATTTGCATGTGCAGAAAATTGTTTAAATATTAATACTGCTTTCAGTATCATACTATGAACATCAATTCCTCATACCTGTTTTTAAAGCAATAGGAGAACTAACGTAAACATTTGCTTTGTTTTGTTAAAAAAATTGCAGTGTTAATCACTATGCTTTTAAAAACTCTGTAAAGGCCGTGCTGTTAAAACTGCATTTACAACATATTATGACTTATGAGATACAAATTTATGATACATTGCATCAAGCCGATTGCTTGAAAAATCTCAGTTCTCTTATTGACTGATTTTACCTATTATGAGATAGCCTTGAAAGGAGTCACCACCTTTTGTTGTGGTTATTAATTTTACCTCCTGGGAGCAAAGCTGCAAGTCAGCTATTCCTCCTAATACTGTCATGAGAGTGCAGTATATGCTATAGATTCAAGTTTCTCTGAAATATACAGAGTGAGCAAACACACACTGACATCATTGCTTGGATTGTATAACTCAATGTCAGCCAGGGTCATCCCTGAGCTCTAGAAAAGATTAGCTCAAACTTCCATTCCATGTCCTACAGAGACGTGCTACTCAAAGTGAGCACCGTGGACAGCGGCATCAATATGGTCTGGGAGAAAAGCAAAAACTCAGAACTTACACTAGCTCTACTGAATCTGAATCTCATTTTAAGAAGCTCCTATAAGAGTTGTTCATACATAAAATTTTGAGAAGCACTGATATGAGGCCCTCCCAGATATTCAAAGAGAATTTCCAAGGGGCTTAATGCTCATGGTCACTTTGCACTGACTCCTTTACATTGTTTAATATGTTGTCTGCATTTTGCAACTATTCTCTTATCTCATTAATTTTTTTAAAAAGTGAAAATTAGTTCTTTTCTTTGATTTACACAACATACACACACACACTTTCCAAGGTCTGTAATTGTTGTGATAAACAAAATGCAATTGGCAGTTGCAGAGATTATTTTATTTAGGCTGTTGTAATTGGGAAAACATTCATTATAGAGGAATATCTCAAGTGAAAGGCAGGAGACCTGAGGATTTATAGAAGTCAACAAACAAGGAAGTCATCCACAACTCTTATGGGAATCATGAGAAAAGATAGTGGTTGATCTTATCTTGGAACATGCAAGCATTATGTGGTCCTCTGTGATTAGATGTTTCAGAAACACAAAATGATGGTGGGCTTCTTAATTATCACTTCTTCCCAGGAGTATGGGACTCAGATAAAGTTCAGCATTGTCAATTATTCCTTTCATAAAGACAAGAGTTATTTGTTGGTGAACAACCTAACAGTGATCATAAACCTTCTTAGTGGGACAGAACAAGATCTAAGAAACAGTCTCTGGAGAACACTTGTTGATCTTTTTTCCTCTAAAGTAGGTTGAACAATTTGGTAAGAGATGATGACAAAGGTCAGTTGTTTTAGAGTCTGGGGATCAGTCATCTTTAAAGAAGGGATGCTTAAAACATGGAAAAGAGTTTCATGAAGCTCTAGTCATAGGAATAGGAGTTTTCTGGTATTATGCATAGTTTTGACAACCTCCCACATGCATGCATGACCAGAGAATTTTTCCAGACATCCAAAGTTATCCAGACAGTAGCTTATCAAGCGAGAATTATGGCCCATGCATGGTCTGCTGAGGTACTCAGGTATATATTAAATTGCCAGAGTTTGGCTTATGGGGATTTTTCAGATCCTGGGGGAAAGAGTCAGCTACCAGGCAACCTAGAGTCCCAGTACAACTCTTAGAATGTATGTTTTAGTTCTTGATGCCAAGCCGTATAGAAAGAAGAAAAATTTGAAAAGTTTCATGAATTACAGCCATATTTGAAGGAAACTGGAAGAATTAAAAATATAAGAATGATTGACAATTTGGGCAGGCTTACAATGTCCAGTTCAATTTGCAGGTAGGTGCCAAAACTAGTTTTGCCACAGATAGGGAAGAAGTCAATTAAAATTCTACCAGAAAAAGACAGAGTTTACATACTCATCATTTACCCACAATTTTAAAAGAGGTTCAAAAGAGCTCAAAGACAAAAACAGTACTACAATTTGATAACTCAGAAGTGCAAACTGTAGGGAATGCATAGTTTTCCATTGAAATATAACTTTTCTCTCTATAACCATTTCTCTTCTGATATAAAATAACCTCCAATAAAAATTATTCTTAATCATAAAATAAGAAAAATTTCATTATATTTGGCATGACTATTTACTTAGGTGCATCAAGAATGGTAATTTACTATATGAACCTTTCTAAATTTGTTTCACCAGATATTTTTATATAGAATCTCAGACTGGACTTTTAAAAGCCTCTTGAAACTAGAAAGCTAAGTCAAGTTACCACCAGATTTCACCTGCAATACGTACACCTATAAGAGAATTATATTCACTAAAAGGATTCATAGAACTCACAAAGGCCATTAGTCTCACAGCTATGGTTTATTACCATGAAAAGATGCAGACTGAAAACCATGAAGGGAAGAGGCACACAGGGCAGAGTCCAGGAGACAACAGGTGCAAGCTTCCCGTTGTCCCCTCCCAGTGGCATCATATGTACAGTGCTGACCTCTCCCAGAAATGATGTGATATAGACCACAGGCAGGAGTACTGCCAACCAAGGAAGCTCACTTGAGCCTTGGTGTCCAGGGTTGCTATCAAGAGTCTGTCACATAGGCATGACTGACTGAATGACTAACCTTAGCTCTGACTCCCTCAGGGTAAAGCTAATACCACATGCCCCCCACCGTAAGTTACATTGATGGTAGGGACTATCAGGCATGGCCCAAGACCCTCAAGTAAACAAAGAAATTATCAACCAGGATATTCCAAGGTGTCTTAGTCAATTGCATTGCCATAACAAAACTAATATAGACTGTGTGGCTTAAGCAACATTTTATTTCTCATAGTTATAGAGGCTAGAAAATCCAAGATCAAGATGCCAGTAGATCCAGTGTCTGATGAGAATCATCTTCTTGGTGAGCAGGCAGCTGTCTTATTTTTGTTTCATCACATTGCAGAAAGCAAAGAGAGAGGAAGGAATCTCTCAACATGTTTCTTCTTATAAAGGCACTCATCTCATTATAAGGGCTCCACCCTTATGACCTAAATATCTCCCAAAGGTCATGTCTCCAAATACCACCACAATGAGATCAGGGTTTCAACATATGAGTTTTGTGAGATGCAAACATTCAGTCCATGGCACAAAAGTTATCTCTCAGGAGCTAGGAAAAGGATCAAATCTTTCTATAGAGTCTTCAGCATACGGACAACCTGGACTTGCTGAATTCATTTTCTACTGCTCATTGGGCCAACCAGGAAGTGATTTTCTTGTTCGCCTGTACCACTGGGAGCCTCATAAGCAGGTACTACTACAATTTTTCCAAGGGAGAGCTGTGAAAATTTGTGCCATTGAGTCAAACTGACTTATTTTAAAGAATCAGGTCATATCTAATTAAATAAGCATCATTATCAAATCTGACATTCTAGGCAAGGTCTTGGTTGCATAACTAATTATTTAAATTATGTTCTCATAACAGAAAGTACAGATTCTTATTGAGCCTACACAAATGATTATATTTCTCTGAAAATAAAAGCATTCATCCAGCAGGGATAAAAAGATATCATTTACAAATGTTTTATTTCTATTTACAAAAGCATGGTCTATGATGTGGTTTGGCTGTGTCCCCACTGAAATCTCATCTTGAATTGTAGCTCCCAAAATCTACACCTGTTATGGGAGGGACCCAGTAGGAGGTAATTGATCAAAGGGGCAGGTTTTTCCATGCTGTTCTTGTGATAGTGACTAAGTCTCATGAGATCTGATAGTTTTATAAAGGGGAGTTCCTCTGCACATGCTCTCTTGCCTGTTGCCAGGTAAGACGTGCCTTTGCTCCTCCTTCACCTTCTGCCATGATTGTGAGGCCTCTCCAGTCACATGCAACTATGAGTCCACTAAAACTCCTTTTCTTTGTAATACCCAGCCTCTG
The DNA here is from genome assembly GCF_049350105.2 of Macaca mulatta. Taxonomy (NCBI): domain Eukaryota; kingdom Metazoa; phylum Chordata; class Mammalia; order Primates; family Cercopithecidae; genus Macaca; species Macaca mulatta. The sequence continues at coordinate 64,832,737 of NC_133407.1, read as the reverse complement.
GTACGTCTTTATTAGCAGCATGAGAACAGACTAGAACAGTCTACTAAATAGTTTTGAGTTATAGATAACTTGAAAAAAAGAAAAGGATTCTTTATAAAGCCTGAAAATAGAACATTAAAACATTAACAGTATTCCAAGCAAAACCAACAATCATACTTCATCAGTCCAACTAGTCCTATGTAATTGGTTGTTTTTCTGCTTAATCTTTGGCTAGTAGCCCCTTAAACCCATTGGATTCTTTACTAGAATTCTGAAAATCCTGATTAATTCCACTGTTATGATATCAAAGTCATTTAAACAATGTCCTCAGAAGCCCATGCCCCAAAGCACCTGGCATAGACCTTTTCCATGGGCCTCTGAAACAGTCCTTCCATGTTGAAAATAAAAAGCTCTGGCCTGTAGCTGATAGCAAATGCTTTCAGGGAACTATTAGAGTAAAATCAACAAAAAAAAGTATGTGTAAATGACAAAAAATTTAAAATAGCTATGGTTAATATATTACTGATAATTTTCAAAGAGAAAGATCTGACAAAACTTTATTATAAAAATAATATAACTAACAAGGAAATTTGGTTATTTCTATGGCATACAAAAATAGATAAAGTCAATTCAAAATGTTTTAGACAATACACCTACACACATAATAATTATCCCCATTTTCAAAGAGTGGATATTGCATCTAATTTATAAAAATAGGTTAACATTTACAAAGAAAAACACTACAATATAACATATATTAATCCTAAGACAGAATTTACTATGAATATACCAAGCATGTAGTTAGAATATGTCAAGAATATGAAGGAAAGAGATTCTGTAAATCTGGAGTAGGCCTTAAATATCTATATATTAATGAAACTCCATAGGTAAGTGAAATAAGGTAAATGTCCAGTTAAAAACCAGTGGCATAGCAGATATTTAAATCAAATTAAAAAGTAAATTTAGACCAAGTTAATACTTTTTAAATAACTAAAATTATGCTATGAAAATATCATATTCTATACTGCCATTGTCTGATATTGGGCAAAACAGTATTTGGATTCTGATTAATCAAACATATCATGAACTACAAGGAAATTGACTAATCACTAAGACCCTGCAACGCAGCATATGATTTCTTAAATATTTGTGTTAATAACATTTTATGCCTGCATACTTAACATAGAGAAAGCTAAACATCTCTTCTGATTTGACAATGCTACCCATGCAACTCATCTATAGTAACAGCCAAAAAAAATCCAAATTGTTTTTAACACCTCTCTTTCTTCAAGATGAAGGAATAAATCTTTTCTTATTTTCCATGATTCCTCTGAGAAATTTTAAGATCAATTTTAATTGCAAAAGATAGCATTCCATTTTGAGACGGCAAAAATCAAAAGTTGTCATGATATTTAAAGACTTAAAATAGAAATAAGATCATGAATACCTGAGAGACAATACTTTGCAATCATTTCAAAGTAAAAACAAAATATTTTAAAGTGAACATAAAAGGTGACACGATTGTAAAGAAGTGTGACATGAGAAGTCTTCATTTTCTTAAATAATCAAAGACAAAATGAAGTCAACATAAACCATAGCCGGTTATTCTGGTAAAACAGAGAATCTCTGTTACCCAGGAAAACTATACCGAAGGTAAAGAATAACCATCTATAACTTCTTATTAAGAGCAGACCAACAATTCAAGGAATCCAAGGAAATCCTGTCATTTTAACAAAGAGAAAACCAAATTACAGTTTTGTTTTTCAAAACAATAGCTTGGTAATGGAAAAATCACAGTTTTGAATCAGTAATTTCAGCTATAGTTTTACTGACAATCTTATTTTTAACAAAATCAAATCATAACCAGCTTCGACCCAAAACAAAATTCCCTTTCTGTGAACCTTCTTCAACTTATAGATTCAGGTTTTTTTCTACACTTTCCTCTTCCTCATTCTGAACAATAAGTTATGTTATTTTAGGACAAAACTTCTCTTTTTTTCCTTAATAATACATCCTGATTACCTTGCATACAAAGTTGTTCCTCTTTGCCGCTATTGCTGCTAGTAGAGTCTCATTCACCTATAGTGATTATAACTTTTAACCATAGTCATGACTATTTCACAGAGAAAATTGTGAGGCAGATAATATAAACTGTCTCTCACACAACAGCATTTTGCAGCAGTGTAACAGCTCATGAATAAACACTTCACAACTCGATAGCCACTCACATCCCTTACAGTACAACTTCTCAACACGGCAAAAATGAACACATTGTTGGCAGATTCAGAGATATATAGCCTCTCTATAGCACATAAAATAAGAGGTAAAAAAGCATTTACACTTAAAATTATGTTTTGTAATTAATGCTTCAGTGTTCTATCTTACTTAAGAGGTAGGCATCTTATAAATACACATTAATTAACTCAACTTGAATAAGTTCAAGGGTTTAAGTTACCTAAAGATCTGGGAAATTATTTTGAAACTGATGTATTACAAAATATAATTACTGCTGAAATAAAGGTAGTCAAAATAATAATTAAATTTGGTTGAACACAAGTTTACATTTTTAATAATCTTAAACATGAAATCAAAATAATGCTAGCTTATTCTATCAGTGAATTTTTATTAGTTCAGGGAGAATATTCCAATGTAAAATAAAAATGCACAATTGTATTATACTTAATGCTGATAACTCAGAGAAGACATATCTCTTTTCAATTAAGCTAGGATCATTAAAGTAGTCTTGTTTGACAAAGATTTACCAAAATTACTTAAACGTGAATTATTAAAACATTTCTGAGTTAGTTCCTATTTTTTAAGTCTTTTTTCACATTGAAAATATTTGTTTTATTAGTCTTAATTTCTGGAAATTTTAGGAATATTCAATTTATATAAGTACTCTAAGTCAATCAGAATAAAGCCCCCTTAAGAAATTTTATAGTCTAATTTGATAATACCATGCAGAGAGAGAAAAATCTTACACATTAACACAATGGAATGTAAAGGGCCTTTCTAAATCACACACATGTAAACACATAGCTGCAGAAAGAGAGAATGCTTACAATTTCAATTCTAAAATTTCAGCTATAGATCAAGCATAAACACAGAAATACAAAACCCACAAAACAGAAAGGCTGTTCTCTTCTTAGCTGTTCCAAATTCTTAATTGATTTGACCTCAAAATAGACAAATAAACACATAAAAAAGACTAACCAACCAGATTTTCTTTTGTCTTTCTCCTAACAGAAATAAGATCTCTATAAACCATTAATCCACTTACAGAGATCACCAAATGGTCAAAACATTAAACCAAATGAAGTTGGCACCATAAATAAAGCAAGAACTCAAGAAGAATAAAAATCAAATCCTCATTGTTCTGCTAGTGCACAAGAGTCCAGAGCACAAGACCAGCAGTTGGACTCACCACTGGGTCCCTGGATGGCTAGTCAGTAACAAGGCACAGGGGCTCTGAAAAGACTCGTCATCTGGGTGCAGTAAACGAGAATCCATTTGAGGGCCAATTCAATACAAGTCATGATATCAAAACTGTGAAAGACAAAAATTCACTGGACTAACAAGGAGATGATTTTATTCAAACTATTGCCATTTCTTGAATATTAATGAGAATATTAATATAATATGGATGAGAATATTCATTAATTAGAAGCATCTCAAAGAAAAGGAAGAGAGCCTGGGGTTTTATGGGAGCAAAAAAACAAGGGAATCATCGTCATATGGGAATCCCAAGGAAGGATGCAAAGGGGCTTGTCTTAGAATGTTCAAGAGCAAAGTTTTCTTCTGTGATTAGCTATTTCCCAAGACACAGAAGAGTGGGGAAGTGGGGAAATTTCTTTTTTTTTCTTTTCTTTTTTTTTTTAAGACTGCATCTTACTCTGTTACCCAGACTGAAGTGCAGTGACTCAATCACAGCTGACTGCACCCTTGACCTCCCTGGGCTCTGGTGATCCTCCCACCCGAGTCCCTGAGTGGCTCATACTACAGGCATATGCCACTACACCCAACTAATTTTTATACTATTTTATTTTATTTTATTTTTTGGTAGAGGCCTGTTTTCGCCATGTTGTGCAGGCTAGTCTCAAACTCCTGGACTCAAGCAATCCTCCTGCCTTGGCCTCCCAACATGCTGGGATTACAGACATATGTCGCCATCCATGCCCAGCTGAAATTTAACTGTTGCTGCTTTCCAGGAGCACAAGATAAAGTGAAATGCTGTGATTGTGTAAAAGTTTTTATGAAAGATTTAGGGAGACAGAGGTGTTCACAGAGGGGTGCAACCTTCTTAAGGACAATTGCATTTCCCTTATAGGGCCACAAGTTCTAATTATTTCCATTCCCTTCCCAGCCAAAACAAACAGCTGATTGGATTTCCCTGCTCTTAAATCCTTTGATCATTCTGCTGTACTGTTCAGTCATGTACCTATCTCTTGGCTCCACTTGACTCTATTCAGTTTTCTGCCAACTTCCTCTTAGGGAAAAATAATTTCCCACTTTCTTATGCAAAGAAATTTAACTCATTTTTTCTGGTCCAAACAACCAGCTCAACTCTGGGCCTCTCTCTGCTGAGCAAAGATTTGGACAAAGTTCGAAAATTACCACTTGCCAACTCCTCATTAAACTCTTACACAACATGGCACCCTCCACCCCACCTTGTGTTGGGGAGAGTAGGAAAGTTTTATTCCTCCAGTTATAATTTGATAATCCCCAAAAGGAAAATTATAGAAAATATAAAAGCCCCACTGGTAGTTGCAGTCAGCACAAAGGAATGGTTTGTCATAGAAGTCCTTTCTATGTGCGTGTCTCTCTGGCACTTCTCCATTCACTTACATAAACTGTATTTCCCATCTACTACCCCATATTCTGACCATCTCAAATTCCACCCCAATCAAAATGGAATGAAGTATGTTCTTTTCATCCCCAGATCTTAGAGAACTATCCCCTGAAAAGCATTCTCATAAATTAATTATGTCAAGCAACTCAAAGACAATCTTGGAAGCAGTCAATAAAATAAGACATAACGACTACAAACAGTTCTTCCTAGTTAGCTTTGTCCATGACGGAATCATCACTCTCTCTCTGCCACTGCTGCTCCCTTGCGCTTCCCAGTCATGAAATCTGGAGCTCCCTGGTTACTACCTATACAGACTCTGCCTTCTGGAATTTATTCTCTAAATGGAATAAGAACAAATGGAAAAAGCATTTGTTCTCCCATTCATTTCCACCACTTCTCTGCTTAGCAGAGTTGTAGGATATCCCCAGTGCCAGGAAGACCTGTGGGTGGTCTGCAACCAGGTCTGGGACTGGGTAAAGTATTCCATCACGGAGTAGAAATGAGAAACCCAATTTGTCCTTGGGTGCGCACAGTGTTCTGAAATTCAGCTTTACTAGTAGTATTGATCTCTTTCTATAGTTTGAGGACTCAGAGAGGAGAACGGGTGTAGTTATTTTACATCGTTAAACTCCAACAATGACCACTTCTAAACTCATTTATTCACTGGTCCTTAAATATTTGTTTTATCTAGCTGCCTGTATGAGTCCTCCAAAATGTGACAATCTTGACAACTTAGAAGAGATGCTTATTTTGGCCCCTTGGTTTGCCATTTCAGTTTTCTTTTTCTTAAATTGCATCTACCCCTGTATATGAATCTTTATTTATTAATATTAATTAATTAATATTTTTAATTCTTCAGCTGAACACTCACAGACCCTTGTTATGATAACTGACCACTTCCACTGTGATCAGTTTATGTGAATAACTGGATTAACAAAAGGTGATAGTACTCAAATTTTCCTAGCAGAGAAGTCTTCAAGGCTTCAAGCACTAATATGTTAGAGAGTGTGCTAAGTATTCTTTATGTGTTAACTCATTTAGTACCTCTTATATGGAAAAGTATTATTATTCAAAGAAATTGGAGGACTGAAAATTCAATAATTTCCCAAGGCCACACAGTGAGTGGCATAGTCATTCCTCTGACACAGGTCTTTTCAACTCCAAAGCCTTTTATCTCTCTCTTCAACTGTGAGTTGTTGATCTGGATGGAATTATTTCCATATATAAATTTTCCTCAAGCTTATGAGTTTTTATTCTAGGACCCAAAATTGGAATCTTCTTTTGGAGATAATTGGAAACATTTTGAGCTGGGAACTGGAAGGAAAATAGCTGGGTAAAGGGGAAGAAAGAGCTAAAGAGTTTTGTCCCTGGATGCCTGCAAAGTTTTGAGGCACCCACTCTCTGGAATGAGTGATCTGAGCCCTGTGCAGAAAAGAGGTGGAAGATAAGATAGTTCAGCCCCAAATGACCACAAACAGAATGAAGACCATGTTTTCATTAGAGGGTTTAGAATATCCCCAACCAGCTATGCCAAATGAAGTTAACTCTTTCTGTTTCCATCTTCAGTATCTAAATAATTGGTCTCTGGGATCATGAAAGAACTCAAGAGGCTGAAATTAACTGAGTTGTAAATTCAGAAATGGATAGAAGAATTGAATGGGGCAAGACACAGACACACATAAATGCCTCTTGCTATATATATTTTCTGCAACATTCAAAAACTCACATATAAGGATCTTACTAAAATCACATAGGAAGGAAATCCTGTAAGTTTCTAGGAACTGAAAATTAGATAGTTTCAGTTTCTGACTTAGCATGTTTATAGTGGATACAATGCTTATTTTGTTTATTGCACAGTCCGATTAATTTTAATTGAAAACATAAGAACTTTCATGTGTTTGTGACCTTGGTCTCTGTATTTTCCCTTCCTAATCATCTTGCATTTTTTTCTATGTGGGATTTTGTTTAAGAGCTTCAGCCTGCGGTTGGGAAATGGTTTAATCTATTTGAAGCCTAATTTCCTAGTTACAAAAATGAAACTAACAACAATTTACTTTTCTTTCCTGTAAAATAGAAACTCTATAAGGAAGATATACTGACCAGATATTTTTGTAAACAGCACGTTGCCATGCCACCTCCCCTAAACCTTAACGTACTTAATCCCTTAAAACCTTTCCACAAGGAGGGGTAAAAGCAGGTCCAATTTCAGAGTGGCCTAGGCAGAGCTCAGATAGGAAGTGAAGCCATCATCACAGTTCCTTCAGAGAATAGTAAATCCCAACAGGAGGAATGAAGGTCTTTGACAAGAGGCTACCCAGCCAAAAATGAAGTTTTCAGAAACATGGGATTCATGGGTTATGTAAGTGTAATCTACGAAACTCTCAAGTACTGCACCAAAACCAATCAGTCTTTTCATTTGAACACAGCATTAAAAATATTTGCATCATAATGTGTATAACAGAACCTATAAACTTCTACTGTCTTGCTAAAAAACTACGAAGCCAAAAGAAGAAATTCTCATTACGAGGTAACACTTGGTCAGAGGATGGACTTTACAAAAAAAAAAAATAGAAATATCTTCTTTGTATGATAAAGAAACATCATGTATGTGAGCATAGATAAGGTACAGCCAGGCAGCCCAGTGCCCTGCTCTAGACCAGTGATTCCCTAAGCAAAAATCATAGATCTGTTTTTCAGATACCTACATATGAATGACAGGCACATTTATAATTTTACATAAAAAGTGTTTCAGTTACTAATAAACTTCTAGAACTTTATAAAGGGAATTTAACTGTGTCCTAGATTTTTTGCTTTCAACTTACTAACTTAAATCAAAACATTAGCTTGTTTTGTTTTTAAGTGTAAAGAGAATTGGTCTATAAAATAAAATACTGTTAAAGTTAGTAAGTGTTTCATCTATGTTGCTAGCAAAGGTTTACTACCTTTTTTCTTTGTTTTCTACAGTGATTTCTTTTCACGAAGTTATCATCCACTAGAAAGTAGTAGTTTACAAGGTTGGGGACCGTAGGAACCTTTGCCATTGGCAATAGTCATGGCTTTGTTGAGAACTGTTGCCCTGCAACACAAGTAGCCAGGAATTTCATTCTCTCCATGCATATAGGCATGCTTCCTGTACAGAGAGAATGGAATTCATGGCTATATGTCTTTTAATGATGAAATAATTGTGTCATTAAAACTCTTCTAAAATGTCATAGAATATGTACTTAAGGAATTTCTTTTTAGCACCTAAGGGAATTTTCATCATTGTCTCAGCTTAAACCCTAAATTCAAATCTTGCCACTCTCTGGTCAGAAAATGGTTAGAATCCGTGAGCATGTTCTACCCATGCTTTCTCCAAAAGTGATTCCATCTAATCCGTGGTTTTGTATACCATCTCTATGCCATTTATTTCTAACTACATATCTGACATCTGCAGCCCTAGCCTTGCCACTGAGCTCTTGACTCATATATTTATATATATGCCTCCTTGATATTTCTCATTAAATGCTTTATACATTTCTCAAGCATATCATGCTCAAAAGGAAAGTGTTGATACACACACACACACACACACACACACACACACACACACACACACCCCACTTGCCACATCTAATCTTTTCCTAGTTTTTAAAAATTTCAGTATGTGGCTCTACCCAATTAAGCCAAACACTTCAGTATGTGGCTCTACCCAATTAATCAAGCTAAAAACTTAGTAAGAGTCCTAGATTTCACCTCACCCTGGCCCTCGCACTTAGTTTGTGACTCTCCCACAAGATTTGCAGTTCAAGCCAAGAAAAAAAATACTAATAACCCAGATCCACTTGGTTTTTTTCCATTCTATTGATGCCATGCTGGTCCAAGGCTTCCTCTACTCTTCCCAGGATGTCTACAATGACACCATAACTGAATTTCCAGCTTCCTCTTTTTTTTTTACCACCCCCAGCTCTCACATCCTACACACACACAATCTATTCTCTGTACAACAACCAGAGACATAATTTCTAAATTCAAACACAAACATGGCATTCCCCTACTTAATGCCCTTCAATGACTTATATCACCTTCATAAAAACAAGGCAAAGTCAGGAAGGACTTTGTCTCCTTACTGACAAAGTTCCTACCAAGGGTTATGTGATTCAGCTCTGACTATCTCTCTACCTCCTCTGTCTTCAACCATACTGGTATAACAGCCATCTCATCCCTACCTATGGACCTTTACACTGGTCTCTGCCTGCAAAACTCTGCCCTCAGATATAACTCCTTCATGTCATTCAGAAATTAGCTTGAATGTCACATCCTCATAGAAGTCTTCCCTGACCACTCTATGTAAACTGTTTCTCCATTCTAGCTCACTGGCACATTATTTTGTATAGTGGTTAATTTTATGTGTCAACTTGACTAGCCTAAGTGATATCCAGATACTTTGTAAACTATTATTGCTGGGTGTGTCTGTGAGGGGTGCCTGAAAAAGATTGACATTTGAATAGATAGGCTGAGGAAAGAAGACCTCCCTCACCCACGTGGGTGGGCACCATCCAGTCCATTGAGTGCCCATTTGAAAAAAAAGGCAGAGGAAAAGCAGAGTTTGCTCATGCTGTTTGGACTGGGGCATGCATCTTCTTTTGCCTTTGGATGCTCTTACTTCTCAGGCCTTTGGACTTTGACCAGGATCACTCACCCTCATAATCATGTGAACCAATACCTATAATAAACCTCCTCGTGCCTGTGTGTGTGTGTGTGTGTGTGTGTGTGTGTGTGTACTCCATTGGTTCTGTTTCTCTGAAGAACCCTAAGACACTATGTTTTAGTTTCTACATAAGAGTTACCATGATCAATATTGTTATAATCAATCATTTGCTTATGTTTCATTGTGTCTTCTCATTCAAATGAAACTTCCATGCAAGCCAGGCACCAAACCTAATACAACCTAATCTGTTCACTAATATATACTCAGAAACTGAAACGGAACCTAGCACAGGATACATTCTTACTAAATTTTAAGGAATAGATGTGTGGATAGATGGATAGAGTTTTCCCATTCAAGAAAAAGTCCGTGATCCGCTTTCTCATTCTAGCTGCATAGAAGGAAAAACGGAACAAAAGATACTGCTATACCATTTTAATAGCCTTTTATGCCCACTAATAAGAGTGAGGAATTTCTTGTCTAGGAAAAAGATTTAAAAGAATTTGGCGAAAAACTTCTCCTAGATGGGGAGAGAAGCAAAGAGCTTACATTCTTCCCACAAGAAGCTTAAATATACAGACAGAACTTACACATATGGTGTGAGATGTGGGGTGACAGAGCCTGATGGAGAGCAGCCCTATCCTTGTGCTCTCACTGCCATCCTAGGCTAACTCAGGGAGTTGAACTAAGTTAGCATCAAGTGTCATTTATAAAAGTTTTGAGGTTAAGTTGTAGCTTATAGTAAAACTCTTATAGGGAAACCATTAAAATTCAACATACACCTTAGTTATTTTTAAAACCTCCTCAAAGATTTTGAAAACTTTAAGCATATTTTTAGGTTTAGGAAACATTTATTTGCTACATGGATCAATTCTAAAGGAGAAAAGTAAGTCCTCCAAATGTTTAGCCACTACCTTCTCAGAAGGTGCTGATAGATTGAGATAACATAAAAGGCACATAAAAACACACCTGTAATATATATTGCTAACATTCATAGCAAAAATCTATTTTAAAAGTTTGTTAGGCTGATGGTTCATGCCTGTAACCCCATCACTTTGGGAGGCTGAAGCAGGCAGATCACTTGAGGTCAGAAGTTCAAGATAAGCCTGGTCAACATGGTGAAACCCTGTCTCTACTACAAAAATTAGCCTGGCATGGTGGCATGTGCCTGTAATTCCAGCTACTCTGAGGCTGAAGTGGGACAATCATTTGAAACTGGGTGGCAGAGGTTGCAAAGAGCCGAGATCATACCACTGCACTCCAGCATGGGCAACAGAGTGAGACTCCACCTCAAAAAAAAACCAGTTTAGAGTTTTAAAAGAATCAATGATCCGCAGTTTCGTTAGCAACAGAATGTCAAACCCAGGGGATCAAAGAGACAACACATGGTCACCTACTACTATGTTTATTACTCTGGCATGATTTCCATAAAAATTAGAAGACAAGTACATGTAATATAAAACTAAAATGAATTCAAAAATTAGATCAAAGGGAAAATAGTAAAGTAACAATATTTGGTGTACAGAACAGTTACTAAATTGGGTCAAAGATTTAGGTCTAAAATTACTACTAAAAAGGGTAGAAAAAATTAATCAAGTATGAGATAAAATCTACTTAGTTATTCAAGAGAAACTGGGCTTTTTTCAATACTCACCTGAGAGAAATTTTTCTGACATCCCATGATAGTCAACTTTATGTGTCAACTTGGCCAGGTTACAGTCCACAAATATTCCCTTAAGTACTAATTTAGATTTTGCTTTGAGGATATTTTGTAGATGTATGAAAATTCATATTCAGTTGGATTTAAGTAAGGAAGATTATCCTAGATAATCCTGGAGGGCCTGATTAAATCATTGAAAGGCCTAGTGAACAGAAATGAGGTTTCCCCTGAAGAAGAAAAAATTCTGCTTATGGATAGTATCTTCAACTAATACCCAAGCTTGCTAGCATGCCCTTCTTGACTGCCTGTCCTGCACATTTAAGATGTGTCTAGCCAGCCTCCACAACCACATGAGCCAAATCTTTGCCATACATTTTCTAATATTAGTCTTCTACTGGTTCTATTTTTCTGTCTGAGCCCTGATTGATATAGATTTTGGACCTGAAAGTGGGGGTGCTGATGTAACAAATACCTAAAAACATGGAAGTAGTCTTGAAACTGTAGAATAGGAATGAAACTGGAAGAATTTGAGAGGCATAATTTTAAAAATCTTGATTACCTTGAACAGACCATTCATAGAAACAAAGATTAACAGCCCTGCTAATGAGGACTCAGACGTGAGGAGCACCACAGGGAAAATCTGTGTGGTCTTAGAGAGTGGTAAATTGTCTTAAGCTGTCAGTAGAAATATGGGTGGCAAAAATGTTGCCAGAGAGGTCTCTGAAGAAAATGTTCTTGGACACTGGAGAAAAGGGTATTCTTGCTGCAACAGGAGAAAAGTTAGCTGAACTATGTCCTGTAATTATGTGGGAAGCAAAGCTTTTAAATGGTGAACTTGGATATTTAGCTGAGGATCTTCTCAAGCAAAGTGTTGAAAGTAAGGCCATTTTGTTTGTTTGTTTTTTGTTTTTTGTTTTTTTGTTTTGGTTTGGTTTTTTGTGTGTTTTTTGTTTTGTTTTGTTTTGTTTTCTTGTTGCATATAGTAACCAGTGAGAGGAAAGAGATAAATTGAAGGAAGAACTGTTGGGAAAAAATCGTTGAGTGAAAACCAGGACTTGATTATTTGAGAAATTGTTAACCTATCTTTAACATTTGTTAGCAACATATGTTAAAATTAGGAGATTCACTGTCAGAAAAACATGCATTGGAGAGAAAGTCAATCTTTTTCTGGTGCTTCAGAAACATCAAAAGGTCAGAATATTCAGTCACACAGAGGGCTCTTTGAAGAAATTAAAAGATCCATGAAGTTCTGTCTGTATATTTAAGCTTCTTGGATCTTTTCAGCCACCTCAGAAGAAGCTAGGAATATAGATGGAATTATGCAGGAAAGATCTCTGAAGGCGCCTCTTTTCTAATGAAGTGAGTTCTTCTGTGACATATGCAGGAGACCCACAAGGTTCTTGAGAACCTTACACTAGCAGAAACACTGCCAACTTGGCCCCAGGGGTATTGAAAAGTATGAAATGAAAGAGGACTCTCAGATTCCTTAAATGCTATAGTCAGGTTAATAAAACTACTCAGCTGCAAACATGTGCAACCTGTCATGAAAAAGAAAGATAACACTAAGGAAAGAGTCCTAGGTTATGAGAAATATTCCCTGGCTTTGAAACCTAATGAAAATTTTAAAGCTTCCTCAGGACCAGCAACGTCAAAATTCCTCAGGATGAGTAACTCCTTTTATTTCTCTACTTTCTTCTTTTTTGAATAGGAATGTGCATAACTGGTAAACTATAAGTTTTCCACCAATGTATTCTGAGAGCAGATAACATATTTTCTAGTCTCACACATTCATAAGGGGAGATCTACTTTGACCTAGGAGGGATTATATCCAAAGCCTCACCCGTACCTAATGGAGATGAAGATGGTAAAGAGTTTTTAAACTTCTGAGCTGATGAAGTTTAAATAAAATCTTGGACTTGAACTGCAAATGAGTTTAAAATTTTGGGTACTTGGTTGGCATAAATGTACTTTGTATATGGGACAGACATGAATCTTTGGGGGCCAGGAGGTGAACTGTGTTAGTGAGAATAATTTCTGCCCAAAGGCATTAATATAGTTTGGATTTATGTCCCCGTCTAAATCTCATATTGAAATGTAATCCCCAATGTTTGATGTAGGGCCTGGTGGAAAGTGATTGGCTCATGGAGATGGGTTTCTCATAAATGGTTTAGCACCACCCGCCTTGGTACTGTCTTCACAATAGTGAGTTTGTTCTCATGAGATCTGGTCATTTAAAAGTGTGCAGCACCTCTCCCCCCTCACTCTCTCTTGCTCCTGGTTTCACCACATGACATGCCTGTCCCACTTTCCATCATGGTTGGAAATTTCCTGAGGCCTCCCAGAAGCAGATGCTTCTATGCTTCCTGCGCAGCCTGCAGAGCTGTGAGCCAATTAAACCTCTTTTCTTATAAATTACCCAGTCTCAGTTCTTTCTTTATACAAGTGTGAGAACAGACTAATACAGATGTCTTCACACTGATATAAAGAAATACCCAAGACTGGGTAATTTATAAAGGAAAGAGATTTAATTGACTCAGTTGTGCATGGCTTGGGAGGCCTCAGGGAACTACAATCTTGGTGGAAGGTGAAAGGGAAGCAAGTCGCCTTTTTCACAAGGTGGCAGAAGGGGGAAGAGTGAATAGCTAAGGGGGAAGAGCCCCTTATTAAGCCATCAGCTCTCCTGAGAACTCACTCACTATCACAAGAACAGCATAGAGAAACTTCCCCATGATCCAATTATCTCCCACCAGGTCTCTCCCTAGAAATGTGGGAATGATGGGAATTACAATTCAAGATGAGACTTGGGTGGAGACACAAAGCCTAACCATGTTATTTCACCCCAGCCTCTCCCAAATCTAATATCCTCACATTTCAAAGCACAATCCCAAGAGTCCCCCAGAGTCTTGACTTATTCCATCAGTCACTCAAAAGTCCAAGTTCAAAGTCTCATCTGAGGCAAGGCAATTCTCTTCTGCCTGTGAGCCTGTAATATCAAAAGCAAGGTAGGTACTTCCAAGATACAAAGGGAGTACAGACATTGGATAAATAATCCTATTCCATATGGGAGAAATTGGCCAAAGAAAGGGACTACAGGCCACATGGAACTTTGAGGCCCCAAAATTCAACAGGGCAATCATTAAATCTTAAAGCTCCAAAATGATCTCCTTTGACTCCATTCTTATAACCAGGTCACACTGATGCAAGAGGTGTGTTCCCATGGTTTTGGGGAGCTCTGCCTCTGTGGTTTTACAGGATACAGCCCACCTCCTGGCTGCTTTCATGGACTGGCATTGAGGGTCTGCAGCTTTTCCAGGCACAAGGTGCAAGCTGTTGGTAGATCTACCATTCTGGGGTCTGGAGGATGGTGGCCCTCTTCTCATAGCTCCACTAGGCATGCTCCAGTGTGTAGGATCTGCATGTAGGATCCAACTCCACATTTCCCTTCTGTACTGCCCTAGCAGAAGTTCTCCATGAGGGCTCTGCCACTGCGGCAAACTTCTGCCTGAACATGCAGGCCTTTCCATACATCATCTTCTGAAATCTGGGCAAAAGTTCTCAAACCTCAATTCTTGACTTCTGCGCACTCACAGGTCCAGCATCACATATAAGCCACCAAGGCTTGGAACTTGCATCCTCTGAAGCAATGGCCTGAGCTGTACATTGGCCCTTTTTAGCCACAACTGGGACACAGTACACTAACTCTGGAGGCTGCACAGAGGAGCAGTGGGGCCCTGGGCCTGGCCCACAAACCACTTTTTCTTCCTAGGCCTCCATGCCAGTGATGGGAAGGGCTGCTCTGAAGTCCTTTGACATGCCTTGTAGGCATTTTCCCATTGTCTTGGTGATTAACATTTGGCTCCTCATTACTTATGCAAATTTCTGCAGCTGGTTTGAATTTTTCTTCAGAAAATGGGTTTTTCTTTCCTACTGCATTGTTAGGCTGCAAATTTTCCAAACTTTTATGCTCTGTTTCCCTTTTAAACATAAGGTCAAATTCCAAGCCATCTCTTTGTGAATGCATAAAACTGAATGTTTTTAAGAGCACCCAAGTTATCTCTTAAATGCTTTGCTGCTTAGAAATTTCTTCCCCCAGATACCCTAAATCATCTCTCTCAAAATCAAATTTCCACAGATCTCTAGGGCAGGGGCAAAATGCCACCAGTCTCTTTGCTAAAGTATAGCAAAGTGACCTTTGCTCCAGTTCCCAAGAAGTTCTTTATCTCTATCTGAGACCACCTCAGCCTGGACTTCACTGTCCACATCATTATTTGCATTTTGGTCAAAACCATTCTACAAGTCTCTAGGAAGTTCCAAACTTCCCCACATCTTTCTGTCTTCTGAGTCCTCCAAACTGTTCCAACCTCTACCTCTTACCCAGTTCCAAAGTCAATTTCACATTTTCAAGTAACTTTATAGTAGTACTACACTACCTTGGTACCAGTTTACTGTATTAGTATATTAGTCCATTCTCACAATGCTATAAAGAAATGCCTCAGACTAAGTAATTTATAAAGGAAAGAGGTTTAATTGACTCACTAGCCATATCAGCATCCATTATCCAGAACCTGTGAACCTGTCACCTTACATGGTAAAAGAAACTTTATTGCTGGAATTAAGGTTCTTGAGATGGGGAGGTTATCCTGGATTATTTGGGTGGGCACAGTGTAATTCCAAATGCCCTTTTAAAGGGAAAGAGTGAGGCAGGAGAGCTGGTCAGAGAAGGATATGTGAGGATAGAAGCAAAGGTCAAAGATAGATATTTGAAAGCACTATACTACTAGTTTTCAGTATGGAGGAAGGGGCCACAAGCCAAGGAATGTATGTAACCTCTAAAAGCTGAAAAAGGCAAGAAAATGGATTATCCTCAAGAGCCCCCAGAGGGAATGTAGACCTACCAACATCTGAATTTAGCCCAGTGAGACTGATATTGTACTTTTTAACTTCATACTATAGGATAATACATTTGTTGTTTTAAGCCACTGAGTTAATAATAGTTTGTTATAGCAGCAATATGAAACTAACATTGGCCGCCAAAAGAAGACTATTTTGTGTGTGTGTGTGTGTGTGTGTGTGTGTGTGTGTGTGTGTGTACATGAAAACAAGACTGATTTAATGCATAATTCTTATAAATTTGAATTTTAAGTGATTTCCTTATTCAATGTATATCTGTTCTTCTAAAGCATTTTGTTTGAAGAAAGTCTAGTGTACATAGAGAACAAGCATGCCTTCCCAATAGTTCTACAAAGTCAAGTGTATCAATTTTAGAAAGCAGGCTAAATTGTTGAACAAGGCACCACATGTCGGATTTAGTATCCAATTTTTCCTCCTACTTGATATGACTATATATATATATATATATATTTTTTTTTTTTTTTTTTTGAGACGGAGTCTAGCTCTGTTGCACAGGCTGGAGTGCAGTGGCCGGATCTCAGCTCACTGCAAGCCCCGCCTCCCGGGTTCACGCCATTCTCCTGCTTCAGCCTCCCGAGTAGCTGGGAGTACAGGCGCCCGCCACCTCGCCTGGCTAATTTTTTTTGTATTTTAGTAGAGACGGGGTTTCACCGTGTTAGCCAGGATGGTCTCGATCTCCTGAACTCGTGATCCGCCCGTCTCGGCCTCCCAAAGTGCTGGGATTACAGGCTTGAGCCACCGCGCCCGGCCTATGACTATATTTTAAAAATACATTTACTAATATGAGACTAGAAGTAGTAACAGTTTTTTTTTTTTTCACTGCTAAACATCAAGTCAATCACAAAGAAGAAAAGTCCAGAATTTACCAAAGATATTTTAGGTAGTGGAGAACTCATAAATGTATAACAACCAGGTCTCTAAAAGAAAAATGTCCTGACATAATGTTTGCCAATTTCTATGGTATAAATACTCCAACCATAGCCTACTTTAGTCCATTTAAGGTCATGTCAGATAGCTTGCAAAATTTTCTGAAAACTTTACAATCGATTCCTGCAAGCCAGAAGAAACTATCACCAGCACACCACTGGCTGCACAGCACACAACTTCTTGCTACCAGCAGTGGAAATTTTGACATCTGTATCTACTAAGGAGCTGGGTCACTCAGGTCCACTGGATGTTCTTTTATCTCAGGGGGAAAAAAAAAAAAAACACTCATGCAATGATATTTTTGCTGAAGATGAATAATCATATAAAACGAACTATCTTTTTTGAATGGCTACTTTGTGCTGGCCATCTAATTTTATATTCATTAACTCTATTAATTCTCACTGCGGCTCTGTGATCTCAAATAATTCATCGTTCCCATAATTAACAGTCTGCATCTAATTCTCAAGTCTCTTTTATTATTGCAGATAAACAGCCTTTCTTCACAATTGTTGGTTGAGTGTTTTCAGCCACATTAAATTAAATAAACACTGGAGTAGATTCATTTATTTTAGCCACTCATTCTTTAGCTTTGTCTTAATGTTTCTTTTCCACTGAGAAAAAATAAAACTAAATTTTGACAAGTTTCTTCCACAATATGGAAAGCAAGCCTTCCACTTCTTTCAGTATAAAGTTGCCACAGAGTTAAGCATTCAAATAACAATTTTTTTTCAAAATATGTTATTTTTGTCCTTCCCACCCACTCCCAACCCTGGTTCAAAATGAAAAGACCAGGAGGCAGAGTGTTTGAGGTGGGGCATACTTGATAAACAATGAGGTGGCTATCAGTGTATTCAAAGTTTCTACTGTCTTTCCCTTTTCTAAACATGGTCCATCTGTGCACATGTCTGGACAGCTTTTATTAAAATTATTTTACTGAAAATTTATTTATCCACAAAATGTTTTGCAAAGTAACCTCTCTTCAGAAACATTGTTATAAATATAGCAAGCACAATTACATTTAAAAAATAAGTCAAACTATTTTTATCCATTCTTTTATTCAACCAAGTGAGCCTCAGTCTCTCAATCAGTGCTGAAAGCATGCCTTTTGAGCACATTAGAATAGGTGGTGCTTCATAGTGGAATATTTTTTACTTTGGCTTTCTGATTTTAATCCAAAATAGATCCAGCCATTTCTATCCCATAGTAATTTTTATCACAGGAGTGTCACTTTATAAGGTGAAGCTGAAACTGACCATAAGAATTGTTAAAATACTTTTATTTTACTATTTGCATTCTTAATGATTTTCTTTCTAGCCAAGATGTTTCTCCTTTTAGATTTTCCTCCAAAAATTTCATGATTTGTAAATGTCAGTGTAGAAGTAACAGACCCATACATTTGCCTCCAAAGCAGCTTTTGATTTTGTTTTTATTATTTTTATGAATGAGAGATCCAAGACTTAGGCTTGCCTTTCTAAGATGATAATTACATATCTAAATTTTTAAATATATTATACTTTTTTATCTGACATTTTTATTCTGTAGTTATGGTGCCCTTAGTGCTACCATATGTACAATTCTCAAGCTCATTATGAGGACTATAGGAAAAACTCTAGGTCTGTTTGACTCTTGCTGAGTTCCAGTTGCTGTGAACTTTTTCCCATTACCAGTTGTTGTTTTTCTTTAAGCTTATACTTCAAAGTATTTTTTCATCACCAAATATTATTACCAATTGAAAATTTAATTTTAAGCAATATACTTTAACGTGAATGATGAATGACATTAAAATCACAACACATGCATTCACAAATATAGAATTTAAAATACAATCATATCAGCCAGGAATCACCATAAGAAGAAAAGAACCCTCAACACAGTAGTATGTATGCAGGCAAAATGTTTAGGTACAATTGCAGCATGAATTGAGCTAATCTGCAGAATCAATTTTGTAGTGTGTAATCAAAAGTTCAAAACCTCTGATTTGAAAGATGGAAACTTTGATATCATAAAAAAAAAAAAGTGGAGGCCATCTCTTTGAACTCCTTTAGTCCACAGCCAGTGTGTGAGGCTCAGGCTGCACTAGCATCCCTGCATCAGGCTCCATCCCCAGTTACTTGTTCTTGCTCTCATGGCATTTTCCTTCTCTCTGGGCTATCAAAGCAACTAGCAACCAGATTGGCCAAAAATAAGTTTCACTCTTTTTGCTTATAATAAAACCACTTCTAAATGTTTACATATAGTTGGTAATACCTAGATTATTTGGTACTATTCAGTAGTATCCAGTGAAGAAAGAGAACAAAAATATTGTTTCATCATGATCAGAGACGCCTTTTAAACCTTCAGAAAACTTGCCAGAATAGAATAATAAAAATGACTAAACCTTTACTCAGATCAGTGCTTCTCAGCCTTTAGTTTAAAATAACACTCTCCTAAGAAGCCTTTTTAGATACTTTTTCCTAACTGCAAACCCCCACACAAGTTTCAGTACTACAGATATACTATGTATCTGTGCACTCTATGTGTACTTACATTTAATACATAAAAAGAGTAAGTTTTTGGCTTCCTAAGAACAAATTTTCACCCTCTTAAAGGTGATATTGTCCCAGTTGAGAATCCATGACCTAGATATAGCCCTTGTTAATATTTTTCCAGTTATGTTCTCTCCTTCTCTCTATTATATATTTATATGCACATATACATATATGCACATAGATACATATACTTTTATATTAATTACATTTACTAAGTATACAATTTTATAATACATTTAATTATTTAATTTTTTTCAAGAAAATTTGATGCTCCAAAACGAAGTGTCATATTTATCTTGAAGCTCATGACCCTGGTGACAAACCTATCCCAGTCAAAGACCCAACGCGGTCCATTAGACTCAACTCTAAATGCTCTATCAAATTTTAAGCAAAGAGCATCCATGACAAATCTCTGAATATGAATTAATTGCAAATTATTCAGTTACATAATTGAATAATGAGACCTAATATATAGATAATACCATGAATTATTATTTTAGATTTATGGCGGTTGATCTGCACACACAATTTTTGGCCAAAATTAATCAGCATAACCTGCTTACAGTTAGTAAGTTACCTGAGGTCTAAAAAGCTTGTGTATTTTTCTTGATAAATAAGGTGAGATAAATGGTCTTTCCAGATGTCAAAATCAATCTGGAGATTCAAGGAAGACACCAGATAGTTATGGTGAAAATCTCCTCCCTGTTGACTATGGCCATTGAACTCTAATACTCCGATGAGAATCCATTTGAGCTTTTTAGAGGTGATAAGAAGTTTATGGTATTCAACTTGATAAGATCTTAAGTGGCTGCTTCTGTTATCCATTTTTAAAACAATTTTGTTTTATATATTTAGGTAAATTCCTAATATTTTTGTTTGAATAACTGTTTCCATGATAAAAATATGATTGTTAACTTTTTTTTTACTCCAAAAAAGTCATCCAACTCAGGGACTTGGTAAACTTTTCCCTGCAGGTCCAGAGAGTAAATACGTTTTTATTTTATCACAGCTACCTAGTTCTTCCAAAGTAGTGTAAAAACAACCATAGACAATACATACACAAATGAGTGCGGCTGTGTTCCCATACAACTTTACAAAAATAGGCATTGGGCTAGATTTGGCTGTAGACCATAGTTGGCTGACTCACTGATCTAATTCATTGTAGTCATTGTTAAGGAGGAAAGTTTTTCCTCCTGTACAAGTTTATAATTCCTAGTTAGTAAATTATGAGAGATAATGTTAGTTGTTTCACAAATGTAAATAAATAACTTGCAATGGCAAATTATGTATTAAGCACAAAAAGATTGTTATCACAAGATTATATTCATTAGCAATGATGTGCATGAAGTTATTTTTATCAAGGAATACGTAGATGCCATATATCAAAATGTTGAATAAACTTAATAGAGAGCATAGAAAAGAACAATAAACTCTTACTTTTTATTGCAGCACAGATTATAATTTAGGAACCCTATTGAAAGCTAACTGCATTTGGCTAATAAAAATATTATATGTCAAAAAAGTAAATATTGACAAATAAAACCAGAAGAATTTATGAAACTATAAAATATATCCACTGTTACCACAAACTCTAATGCAGTATATTGAACAGATCATAAAAGTTTTGAGTAGATAATAAAAGATAATGGTTTGGCTTTAATAACTTGTAAGCTATAAGTACTACAAGTGATAATTTTTTATCAGCACTAAACTCAGTGTTCTTATTAGCAGATTTTGCTTAGCCATGATTTCAGTTTTTTTGTTTCCTTGTACACTGAAACTATTGTCAAGGATTTTTGTGCATCTCAATTGACAAGAGAAATACTGTTTACTTTGATTTGCTTTTCTTGCAAGTTTTCAGTGTGCATACAAGCAATTTATCAGCATTCAAGGCTATCTGTTGGTCACATGAAAACACTTAAAACTTAACAGAAACTTAATAATGTTCATGTTGGAGAAAATGTCAAATAGTAAGCAGCAGGTGTTCAAATTTTAGTAGGAATTCAGGAAATTATATATTATTTTTTATGGAATAATTTAGTAAATAGATAAGATTGTCCTCCAGAATTCTATACCAAAAGACATTCCTGAAAAAACATGTTTGAACAGCAGTGAAAGAAAAAGTTTAACAAGATGTTGTTAACTTTAAATAACTAAAACCATCATGTCAAATACCTTTATGAACAAAGTAATAGTAAGAAACCACCAAGGTTAAAGCAAGTACAACCATACTGTTCAAAGAATGGTTTCTGCAAAATGGTCTATCCTTACAGTGACCCCAAATATTTTCATTTGCAGCATCATCACTTGGTCAACGAAAGATGACACATAAAACCTGTGGTGTAGATAAATGTCATTTCACTCTTAATCAGACCTGCAGCGGTGTATTTCACTTTTAATCTCTTGCCCTGCAATTGGTGGTAAAGAGCAAGGCATCTTTCTTTGACTGCACCATTTCAGCATCACAGCCCCATTTAATATAGCTATAGTATTTCACCTGGAGGCAGCCAGATCCTGTAAGGAAACAAATCCATGTTTCCTTACAGTAAAGAGTTTTCTAAATACTCTCAGATTACATGTTCTTGAAATCAGGAAATGATATGTCCTGAATTCTGAAAAACATACTGGTTGCTTATAAGCTTCTGTGAGATTTGCCAAGTTACATCTGTCAAGTGACCCACCTCAGAGCTCCCATAGGACTTTAAGGACCTCATAATTTGAAAACATCAGCTTCATTGCTTTGTATATCCTTCTGGTAATAAATAAATAAAAACCAAGTATCTCCCTCAGGCTAAACTTAAAATTCTAGGAAATTAGACTCTTCTCAAAAATAAAAAAAAAATTCTTTATCAAAACATTACCATAAATGTATTTCTATAGTTAAATGTCACGGAATACGGAATACCAAACCTTAAAGAAAACACTTAAAAATAGTTCAATTTATTTGGCACACACATTTTTATATATATCTCTCTCCTATGTCACCAGTTTGTCTTTTGCCTTTGCATGTTTTTGATATGTATTCTAACTTTTATGTCATATATATGTGTGTGTGTGTGTGTATATATATGGGACTATCGCATGTCTCTTATATATATGATATGGATATATATGACATGGGATGTGTATATATGTATATGTATATAATGTATGCATATATGTTTTTTAACATTGTCCATTTAAACAGCTCTCACACTAATAAATAATTATCAAATGAATACAGATCATAAACAGACATTTATAAAAGAAGAAATACAAACATTTTAAGAATGCAAATTAAAATAACAGTGATAAATCATTTTTAACTACTTGATTGCCAAAGATGTAAAATACGGGAAAACATCCAATATTGGTACCAGGGTGGCAAAATGTGTTTACATTATAAGGATATAAATTAATGTTAATCTCTTGACAAAAAAAATCTATCAATGTGTATCAAAATGTTAAAGTGCTCTGCTATATCTTTGAGTGTATAATGGAAACAACATTGAACAAATATATACAGATGTTCTACTGCTTGGAATATATACTAAAACAAATGAGCTATTGTTCAAAGATGTTCTCTGGGCAATAACAGGTAATCTTAAGTGTACAGTAGATAATGTTTGTCAAATTCTTACTGCAAACCATACACAGTGCTAAACAATTTATGGTACATTTTACAGAGGATTAGATGATTTACATAACTTTTCCAAATGTAGCCAGCCAATGAATGGCACAACTACTCAAATTCAGGCCTGTCTGATCAAAAAGTTATTGGCTAAAATAAAGTGCACTACAAAATAATAAGTCTACTTATCTAAAGAAGTATCCATGCATTCAATAGTCTACATATACCAAACTGATAGAACATAATGGTGAAAGAACAGCTTCTTCAATAAATGTTGTTGGCAAAACTAGATATTCACATGTAGAAGAAAGAAATGGACTTTTATATCATACCATACGCAAAACTAAGTCAAAATGAATTAAGGACTTAAACATAAGACCTAAAACAGTCAAATTATAAGAAGAAAAGAGGAAAAAGGCTTCTTGGCATTGGTCTGAGCTACATCCAATAGCACTAGCAACAAAGCAAAAATAGAAAAATGTGATTGCATCAAACTAAAAAGCTTTTGTACAACAATGAAAACAATCAACAGAGTGAAAAGACAACTTATGGAATGGAAGAAAATACCTGCAAACCATACATCTGATAAGTGGTAAATATCTAAAATATATAAGGAACTGAATTCATTGGCAAAAAAACCCCAAAAACCAATTTAAAAATGGGTAAAGGACTGAACAGACATTTCTCAAAGAAGAAATGCAAATAGCCAACAGGTTTATTTAAAAATGCTCAACATCAGTTGGGCATGGTGGTTCACATCTGTAATCCCAGGACTTTGAGAGGCCGAGGCAGGAGGATCTCTTGAGGTCAGGAGACCAAGACAACTGGCCAACATGGTGAAACCCCATCTCTATTTAAAAAAAAAAAAAAAGCTCAACTTTACTAATCATCAGAGCTATGCAATTCAAACTACAATGAGATATCACCTCACATTGGTTATAATGGCTACTACGGAAAGACAAAAGGGAGCAAAGGTTGGTAAGAATATGATGAAAAGGGAACCCTTGTATGCCGTTGGTGGAAATGTAAATTAGTATATTAGTCATTATGGAAAATAGTATGAAGATTCCTCAAAAATCAAAAATAGAACTACTGTATGTTCCAGCAATCCCACTTATGGGTATATATATTCAAAGGAAATAAAATCAGTATCTCAAAGAGATATCTGCATTCCTATGTTAACTGCAGCATTATTCACAATAGCCACAATATTTAATCAATCTAAATATCTAAATCTAAAAGTATGAATGAATAAAGAAAATGTGGGATGTATAATACACACACACGAAGACAAAAAATGTAATATTAATAAATCTTAATAAAGAAAGATATTCTGTCATTTTTGACAACATGGGTGAAACTGGAGGACTGTAAAAGTTGTCAGAATTAACACTGGATCACTAACATTAAGAAAACCCTGATAAATAGAGCCAGGGAAGCCCATGAAAGGAGGGATATTATACTTACATGCCTAATAACAAAAAAGATTACGAAAACCACAACCTTGCACAATAAACATTGAAACCTCACACACAAAAATACTTCTGCAAGTACATCTGCCAAGCAACTGCCTGTTCAACTTCAAACTAGCATCATCCTTATTATTGGTCTTTGTAGCCAAGGATAAGTATTTCAAAACAATAATATAATTCTCTTCATTTTTTCCATTAAAAACCTTTTTGTTCCTTTACCTCTCTGAATATGCAGACAGTCTACTGATATGGTTTGGATTTGTGTCCCTGCAGAAATCTCATGTTGGATTGGAAGAGGGCCCTGGTGGGAGGTGATTGGGTCATGGGGGCAGACTTCCCACTTGCTGTTCTCATGATAGTGAGTTCTCATGGGATCTGATGGTTTAAAAGTGTGTGGCTCTTCCCCCTTAGCTCGCTCTCTTCTGCCACCATGTGAAGAAGATGTTTGCTTACCCTTTGCCTTCCACCATGATTGTAAGTTTCCTGAGGCCTGCCAGTCATGCTTTCTGTACAGCCTGCAGAACTATGAGTCAATAAACCTCTTTCTTCATAAATTACCCAGTCTCTGGTAGTTCTTTGTAGCATGTGAAAACAGACTAATACGTTGGCTAACTGTGGCAAGTTCCCATTGCAACGCTTCCTTCCCAAATAAACATCTTTTCTCTAGAGAGCCTCTCTCTCTTTGCTATTTAAGTTAACAGGACCTTCTGCTGAGTGAAATAAGCCAGGCACAGAAAGATAAACACTGTATAATCTTACTTATGTGTGAAATCTAAAAAAGTCAAACTTATAGAAGCTGGAAATAAAATGGTTTGCAGGGAAGAGGGTGTTGAAGAAATAGAAAGATGTTGGTCAAGGGGTTCCAAGTTTCAGTTATGCAGAATGAAATAATTCTGGAGACAATGTATAGCAATATGTAATAATACTGTATTGTATACTTGAAATTTACTAAGAGTAAATCTCAAATGTTCTCACAACTAAGAAAGGCAACCATGTTAGGTGATGGATATGTTAATTAGCTTGATTTTGGTCATTGTTTCCAATGTATAGTACATCAAAATATTACACTGTATACCACAAATATATACAATTTTTATTTGTCAATTATACCTGAATGGGACTTAAAATGAAATAAATAATTTTAAAAATTAAAAACTACTGTAAGGTTTTTAAAGCAAAAAATTTTGTTAATTTACATTTTAATGTCATATTCCTCTGAATTATTTGATTTTTTTAATGGGCACATATTGCTTTTATAAACAGTATTTCAATGTTGAAAATAATGCCAGTGAAAAATTATTAGATACCATTTTTCATATATTACATTTGTTTTCAAAATATGTAATAACCCGTGTTAGTGAGGGTTTAGAAAATTGGGCACACTCATACATTATTTTGGCATTAAGTATGATTATAGGTAATTTTAATTTAATATTCTAATTTTATAAAAATATTAATATTTTTATTACTAATTTTTCTATTAAGAACATGCTTATTTTATAGTTTAATTTTCTAAAATATAGAGGAAATAATATCAACTTAGAGCTAAATCAACAAAAGAAATGAATTCAAATGCAAAATTAAATACCCTGCTGGTTGTTTTTTCTTTCACTTTTTTCTCCACATAAAATATTTTTTACTCACTGATTGAGTCAAGAACTTGTGGTACCTCAGGCCTGTGTGGCACTCCTGATGCTGTTGCCCTTCCACAGTGTCAGAATGAAACCATCTCTGGCAGATTGGAAAATGTTTCATTATTTGGTTTATCTACACCTTGAACACAGTACCTGTGCCTTCCCAGGATTTCATACCCCTCCCCAGAGTTAGATATGAAGTCAGCCACTTAAGAGTCTGCTTCCTAACGTCACTGTCCAGCACCCTAGCGCACCTTTGTAAGCTTGTGCTATCCTTATAGCTGCATGAGCAATTTCAGTCTAAAACCTTTAACTTCCAACACCATGATTCTCAAGCTTTACTATGCATGATATTATTTGGAGGGTTTATTAAAACTTAGAATGCCTCACCCTAGAATTTCTGATTCACTGTCTGAAGTGGAACCCAAGAATTCACATCTCCAACACGTTCCCAGGTAATGCTGATGTTGATGCTGCTGTTGTATATTTTGAGAGCCACTGGTCTAAGGTGATGTTAAAGACCCATTTCTCCTCACACTGAAGGTGTTCTTCCTCATTTGACTTACCTGGCACATGGTGCTGTCAGTAAGTGGCGGCTCTTGTTTGTGTTGTGGCAATCAGCTGCTGTTGTGCCTTTAGGTGAAATCACTCTGCACTGTGATAAGTAGCCTGAGGTTTACATACTTGCTGCTTCAACTGTGGTCTGTGGATTAGGAACATTGGCACCATCTGGGAGAGTGTTAGAAATGCAGCATTCTGGCCTCATTCACACTACTGAGTCAGAAACTGCATTTTAACAAGGTCCTTACGTCATATTCATGCACATTAAAGTTGGAAAGGCAAACAGTACCTTTCACAACTTATTTTCCTCCTCAGGCCTGAGAACTAGCTTGATTCAAGAAAAATTCCTTTCCCTTAAGTGACCAGTGGCACTTCTGGTATGGCGGCTTTTTTATTTCTTTTGGGTTTGGTTTTTATTTGTATTAGGGTCTGCAGCAAGAGTCAGAAAAAAAATTATATAAAAGACCAGTGTGTAAATATTTCAGGATTTGTGGACCCTATAGTATCAAACTACTCAACTCTGCAGTTATAGCAACAGGGAGAAGGCAGCCATTTACAATATGTAAATGATGGGCATGATTACATTCCAATAAAATTTTATTTACAAAAACAGGCAGCAGGCCAGCTTGACCAATAACCTCAGTCTATAGACTACACCTTTGTTATATTGTGAGTACCAACTACCACCAGACCTAGTGGTTTACACACAATGTAAGGATTAAAAGATGATGGAATCTAAGCTGTTGACTTTCTTCCCAGAAGCACATCTAAGGCAGTTGTTCACAACTCCAGCTGCTCATTAGAATCACATCATTCTCTCCTTTTAAAAAAATCATTAAAGCAGATTCTCATGAAAACAAGACCAAGGTATTTGTATTTTTTACAACTTCCCTGGTGGTTTTAGTGTGCAACCAGAACCATCCTATTTTGCCTGGCACTGAGGAGTCCCAGGGATGCAGGACTTCAGTACCAAAACCAGAACAGTCCCCAGACAAACGGAACTGATTGGTTGTCATGTGTTGAGAAGCACTGGTGTGTAGGAAAAAAGCACAAAATTGCAACACATATAAACCTGGATTCTTTTTTTATGGCCTGGAGAATTTCTTGATGTTTTAAACCTTTGTTTCCTCATCCTTAAAATGGAGGAAAACTGACTTTACATGCAAGGGAGGATGAAGTGCATTGTGCAGCAGTCACATGTGCTGTGCTAAAAACTTTCCCTGCCCCTTTTCTAAATCTCTTTTAAATGCAGCCAGAAGTCTTTGGGGGCAATTTTAAGCTTAACTTGAATATAGCAAAGTTTAAAAACAAAAACAAACCTCCAGTTAAGGCTTGATACGAAAAAACTGTCTAGATGATTCCATGCATAGTAAAGTTTGAAATAAAAAAATGTATGAACCCACATGAACAATTAGAACAGAAGTGTAAATGACAGCAGACAAAAATGTTTAATCGAATGGAAGAATAGTAACTGATTTAGTAGAGTAGAAAAAGCTACAGTCTGAAGTACCCACAGGAGATATCTCCAAGAAGCAAGCATATTTGCTCCTGAGAGAGTACTGATGTTGATGGCAGGTACCACCGAGAACTGGAGTGAGACCAGGAGCTAAAATACAGGATTAATTGACAACTATATATAGAACAGACAAACCCCCCAGAGTCTCTTGCCATCACATGGGGCTGGATGACACCTCCCACACACAGAGTGACTCACATACCCAACCTCAGACAGGAGTTAGCAGGCTTATTCTCGGGACAAATAAAAACGAAGTGATTTGGGGACTCGAAGACATCTTGTGCAGTAAAGGGCAAGATGAAACATGAGATTTAAAAGAAGTCTGGATGCAAACGATGGGAGACCCACCTGCTTTCTTCCTGCTTCCCAAAACTCCTATAGCCAGGCTATTTTCACAGAAAATAAAATTGACCTTAAAGAAAATACATAAATATATCTTTCCTTTCCCCAATAAAGTAAATTAATTTTTTGAAAAGCACCCTGAAGAGAAGGCAATGCTTCTCAAATGCTCAATGGGTAACACATTCCAGTTTACAGTGCCCCACTGCAATGTAAAAGGACATCCAAGCAAGGACCATTAATAACTGAAGAAAGGCACCCAAACAAAACAAACAAAAAAATCCATGCAGATAAAACAGAGAACAAGAAAATAAAAGTTCAAAAACTAAAATAAAGAGCCTGGCCAAAAGACCAGCCTGGCCAATATGGTGAAACCCCATCTCTACTAAAAATACAGAACTTCACCAGACATGGTGGTGGATATCTGTAATCCCAGCTACTCAGGAGGCTAAAGCAGGAGAATTGCTTGAACCCAGGAAGTGGAAGTTGCAGTGAGCCAAAGATTGCACCATTGCACTGCAGCCTGGGCAACAGAGCAAGACTCCAAAAAAAAAAAGTAAAATATAATGGAATACATTGAAACAGAAAAACAAAATTACATTTTAAAAATGAGAAAACAATGTTTAAAAGGAAAAGAAAAAAATCAAAAAGAACTCTTGAACATTAAAACTATGATAACAAAAAATGCCCATAACAAGTAGGAATATAAAGTTTAAGAGATCACCTGGAAATTAAAACAAAATAACCATAAACCCAAGAGGGAAATGTCCATACCCATAGAGGCTCAAAGTTGCGTCACAGAAAGTCAGTCAAGGAAATCAACATAAAAAATGTAATTAAATTAAATGTAAATTTAAAATTAGCACTTTTAGGAAAAAAAGAAACATAGTAAAAGAGTAAAAATTGTTGAAGAAATATAAAATTTCTCAGAAATAAAGGTTACTAGGTTCTAGATGGAATGGGCCAGGAAATCTTCCCCACAGAAAGATAAACACCAAAACCTGTTACTCTGAAATAATTGATGAAACATCTAGTCATCAGAGATAAAGAGATGATCCTAAAAGCTTCTAGAGGTGAACTCAACAAGAATCAGAATGGAATCAGATTCCTTAATAGGCAAAACTGGGTGCTAGAAGACCAAATCTATATTCAGAAAAACTAGTTTTCAAAATTGAAGGCAAAACAAGCATGCTGTTAGACATGCAAAAGCTAAATAAATTCATTACTGTTAAACGCACAGTACAAAAAAAATTAAAGGGATTCTTTCATTCAGAGTGAAATGATACTAGATGGAAACTGGATCTATGCAAAATAATAAAGAACACAGAGAATGTTAACTATATGCGTAAATATACAAGACTTATTTATATTCGTTAAATATCTTTTAAAGATAATCAAATGTGTAAAAAAAAAGCACTATATTACAAAGTTTCTAATAAACGTAACAGTAAAATATATGACAAAAATAGCAGGAAGGCCAGAGGAGAGAAATAGAAGGATACTATATTGAGGTTCTTATACTATACATAAAGGCGTGAATTATCACTTCACAGTATACTGTGATAAAGAATATGATAGCAACAAGCAAACATTAAAATAAAAAAAGGACTTATAACTCATAAGCCAACAAAGGGGGTAAAATAGAGTCATAGAAGATAATCCAAAAGAAGTAATAAAAAGAAGGAAAAAGAGAACAAAAAACAAATGAGGTAACAGAAAACAAATAATGACTGTCTTAAATCTAA
Organism: Macaca mulatta; assembly: GCF_049350105.2. NCBI lineage: Eukaryota > Metazoa > Chordata > Mammalia > Primates > Cercopithecidae > Macaca > Macaca mulatta. The sequence goes on along the minus strand of NC_133407.1, from coordinate 64,802,319 downwards.
CCATATTAATAATTACATTAAATACAAATAGTGTAAAGATTACCAATTAAAAGGCAAGGTTGTCACAATGGTTAGAAAAAGCAAGTCCCAATATATACCACCTATAGAAAATAACCTTTAAGATCAATAAAATTCACAAATCTCTCTCCAGACTGATCAGGACAAAAAGAGATGAGACAAATGGCCAATGTGAGAGAAAATAACAACAAAATATTATGAATAACTTTATGTCAGTAAATTCAAAAACTTAGGTGGAACAGAAAACTTTCTTGAATAACACAAACTACCAAAGATCACCCAAGAAGTATGAGATAATGTCAGTAGTCTTAAATCCATTAAGGAAATTTAATTTGTAGTAAAAAAAAAAAAAAAAAAAAAAAAAAACGCTTACAAAGACAACTCCAGATCCAGATTACTTCACTGGTAAAATAATGAACTGGAAGGCATACTTAAATAACTATTAAGAAATATATGAAAGCTGCAACATTTTCTTGAAAATTGAAAAGACTACTTCTCAATTTATCATATGAGGTCATCAATACTGTGATCTTGAAATCTAATAAAGACATTACAAGAAAAGAAAACTAGAGATCAATATTCACGGAAATAGATGCAAAAATTCTAAGAAAAGTTTTAGTAGATGGAGTCATCAATATATAAAAACACGACTTCATCATGATGAAGTAGGGTTTACACGAAAATATAAGGTTAGTTTAAGATTTAAAAGTCAAGCAATTTAATTTACCATATTAAAAACTAAGGAAAACCATAATTTCAGTAATCATAGAGAAGAAAAACAATAATTTCAATAAACATAGAGAAAATATTTGGCAAAATCCAACATCCATGCATCATAGCAAACTAGGAATAGAAAGAAACAGCCTCAAATTGATACATAGTGTTTATAAAAAGCCTATTAATAATATTAAGAAATACCTAATGATAAAAAAAAAACTGAATGTTTTACCCCTAAAATTAGGAAAAACACAAGGATGTTCACTCTCACTATTCCTGTTCATCTTACTGTACAACACAGTGAAATAAATTGAAAAATAAGGTGAGAAAGACAAATAAAAGACATGTAAATTAGAAATGAAAAAGCAAATCTGTTTATTCATAGATATCATGACCTACATATAAAACAATGACATCTATAAAAACGCTGTAACTATTTATAAAAACTCAGTTTAGCAAGTTGCAGGATGCCAGATGAATACAGAAAAAAATTAGTTTTATTTTTACATATTAGCATCAAAAATTTAGACACTGAAATTATAAAATAATACCATTTAAGTAGCATTAGAGATAAATCTGAAAAAAAGATGTGCAAGATCTCCACACTGAAACTGTAATACTATACCATGAGAAATTAAAGAAGACATAATTAATAGAGAAATATACTTCGTGAGTTGGAAAACTAAATATTAAGATGTCAGTTCTCTTAAAACTGACATGTAGAATTAATGCAATCCTAAACAAGATTCTTGTTCCTTTTATTGGTAGAAATTGATAAGCTGATTCTAAAATTTATATGGAAATACAAATAGGGATTGGAAAATACTATTAATGGGTTTACAAGACCACTAGTTACACAATTTCAGAGTGAATGGTGTTGTGTAGAATTATCCAAAATGGGAGATGTGATAAAACCCTGAAAAATCAAGGATAGCTATCAAAAACAAAATTGGATAATTGGCAACTATAGGAAAAGAAATAAATTAGCTAGAGATAAATTGTTAACCTCAGGAAAAGCAAACATTGTTTTAGAAAGGAAATACATTTGTAATATATTACTTATTTTCTCAGAGAATGATATGCACAGTTATAGTAATAAAAATTATTATTGTTTCACTATGGTATAATTCTATTCGAAGGATAAGGGAAGAGATTTGGATGAGTGATGTAGGATAGCTAAATGCTCATCCTCCGCAACATGAAGTCAATAGATAAAATGTGGACTTTATATATCAAGAAAGCAATATAAGCATATTATTTGTAAAAGTAAAGTTATATACTAGAAAAAAAACTGATGTTCAAAGCAATTATCCTTTGAGACTGAGACTTGGCCAAAGAATGGAAAATATTTCCGGGATTGGTACTGTTTCTATTTTAAACATCATAAGCCTCTCAGTACTTAAAAAAAAAAAAGTTTCAACCAGTGCATGTATTACATTGATACAAATTAAAAACAAAAGAAAATTTACTAAAACAAACAAACAAAAAGTAGTAGGCACTTCCTTAGCTTTTTCACTGCTTCAAGTACAATTCCAGATGTCATCTCATCTGATTCCAAATTCTAATTCAGGAAACAAGTACAAATCACAAGTGGATACCCCACATAAAATGAAATGTTTTCTCAAATATGTGGTTCATTCCCCAATTGGAGCACTCATGTTGCACACTCCATTGTTTATGTACATTAAAACTGGTTTTAAGTATTGACTGTGAAGCATAGCTTTGAGAAAGTTCTGGAAAGGTTTTGCAGAAGTCAAAATCAGTTTTTTTCCTACTGTAATAAAATTAGATCAAATCGGTTTTTAATGGTTAAGTAAAGTGTAAACCTAACAATCTCCCTCATTTAAAAAAAAAAAGAAAAGAAAGAAAGAGGAGGTTAGTTGGGGGCAGGAGGAAAATGTGAAATGAGAAGAGAAAAGAAAATTAGAAGATAAAAAATAATTCCATTTACTTCCCTTTATACTGAGTCTTATAAAAACAAACAAACAAAAAAAAGTGAAGTAAAACAAGAGATCACATCCCCCTCATGTCCACTAACCACTGCCTTCGACTGGTCACCTGGAACTATTACCATCTAAAAGAGGAGATTCCCAGACACAACCAGACAGGCTTGTCCTCAAACAGATGAGCCTCTGCTAGGAACTGACTGACTGTAGTCCTTGAAATGGCTTCAACTATAATCACAAATTTAAGCTGGGAAATAATTACTAAAAAATTAAAAGTTAAAAGTAGTAATTACAGCTAGCATTAATTAAGAGTATCTTTTATTCATTTCTTCTCCAAGAGTGTATTGAATGCCTATTATGTGTTAGGTTTTGTTCTAAGTGCTAGACCAGAGCCCTGCCTCACTGAAGCTTTACAGGAGGAATCCAACAACAACAACAAAAAAATCTATATAAAATATGTCAAGTGGTGAGAATTAATCTTCAAGCAGTTCTAGTGGGTAGAAAGTTACAGTGGAGTTGCTCTGTTGTATCAACGTAATCAAAGTAATCAAAGGAGGCCTTTCTAACAAAGTGGCACCGAATAACAACTCATCCAATTCTGACCAATCCCTGCCCAGGCAAACTCACTTACTTTCATGTTAAAACTATCATATGACTAACTCTAGCCCTTAAAGCCCTGTAAACATCTTTCCTTAAGTCTCCCTTGTGAGAGACTGCTAGTTCTCTTAAAGGTAAAAAGTTCTCCCTTGCTATCAAGTTTAATAAATCAGCTTTGTATTACTAGCAGGTTTCCCTGACAATATCTGCACTGGAGTTCTGGTCATTGAGAGCTTTTAGCATATAGATGGTATGGAGTACAACAGGACTGAAAGAGACCACCTAATGATCAGTGCAGAAGAAAAGTACAATAGGCCGGGTGCAGTGGCTTACACCTGCAATCCAAGTGCTTTGGGAGGTCAAGGCAGGAGGATCACTTGAGGCCAGGAAGTCAGGACCAGCCTGAGCAGCACAGTGAGACCTTGTCTCTATTAAAAAAATAAAAATAAAAAATAAAGAAAACAAGTGAAAAATATACAAAAGACAGCATGAGGCCTAAGAAGGGAGTCCTGGGGCATTTAAACATTTAGAAATCCATCCCAAAGATAAGAAGGAACCAGAAAAAAAATAGTCAGGGAGGTCAAGGAAGAAACAAGAGAGAATGTGCCCCAGAAACTACAGAGGTTTTAAATGACTTTTCCAATGAGCTCTGAAAAATTAACAATAGATTTGATTATAAATGGACTGGATAAGAGCAGACACACTGTATTCAGACGTCAATAAAAGGCCCAACATAAGTAAAGGGTGGACAGGGTGATCCAAATACTTTTGACCCATGGTCCTTGTCACATAGAAATGATCTGAAGAAATCAATTCACATAGTTAATTCTAAATACAGTGGTAAAATGTCACAGCATATTGAAATATCTCCTGAATCAAAAAATGTTTGAGATCGCGGTTCTCAATCCCATCTTTCTATTCTCTTGATTAACTATTTTCTGAGCTTCTATACATTCCTCTTATTCTTCTTCAACTTTATTCATCTTTCTCTTTAATCAATCTTCCTTCTGCTCAGCATGATCTATTTCCACTCACTATATGAAGCTTGCCAATGATAGAGTCAAATTTAAAATAGGCAGGCACAAAGCAAAGTGACAAATGTAAAACCAAAAGGAAATTCTTAAAAGAGTAAGCCTCAAACCAAAAGGACCACTTCGTACATACAGAGGACTTGTCCAGCACGAATCTTTTTGCAACATATGGATGATAGAGATGAAAATCATACGGGGTTAGAATTGGAAGAGTCTTTGGATATCATCTAGTTCAAAGACATTTATGCCATTGTAGCAACGAAGGAAATGAATTGAAGAGAAATTAACCAATTTGCTGAAAGTCATTGAGCCAATCGGTGGCAAATCAGATATAACCCTGACTCCCAGGCTAATACTTTTTTCTCTAAATTAGAATATATTATAAATATTAACTTCAAATAAAATAGACAATACCACAGTATTTTCCTAGTCCTTGCAAGTAAAATTAACTTCACTGTATAAACAAAGATTGCATGTTCAATTATTTCACTCTGCTTAATATTTCACCATGAACATATTTTTCATAGTCTAGGCCTTAATTTCTTTCTATTCCAAGGACTGGAAGCATCTCATGCTTATTTCAGAATTTCTAAAATGTAAATAGTATATTGAATAAGCACATATAATTGTTTGAAATTTCAAGAAATAAAACTGCCAGATTAGTAGCCACTTATTAGTAAGATGTTTGAATTCAGTGAGTGATATGGTTTGGGTGTATCCCCACCCAAATCTCATCTTCAATTGTAGTTCCCATAATTTCCACATGTTGTGCAAGGGATCCAGTGGAAAATAATTGAATCATAGGGGCAGCTGTTCTCATGATAGTGAGTGAGTTCTCAAGAGATCTGATGGTTTTATAAGGAGATTTTCCTCACCTTCACTCTGCACTTCTAGCTGCCACCATGTGAAGAAGGTCATGTCTGCTTCCCCTTCACCCATGATTGTAAGTTTCCTGAGGCTTCCCCAGCCATGCTGAATGGTAAGTAAATTAAATCTCTTTCCTTTATAAATTACCCAGTCTCGGGTATGCCCTTATTAGCAGCATGAGAATGGATTAATACAGTAAATTGGTACTGGTAGAGTGGGGCACTGGTGTAGGATGCTTGGGAATGTGGAAGCAACTTTGGAAATGGGTAACAAGCAGAGGATGGAACAGTTTGGAGAGCTCAGAAGAAGACAGGGAGATGTAGGATAGTTTAGAACTTCCTAGAAGTTTGTTGAATTATTTTGACCAAAATGCTGATAGTGATATAAAGTTCAGGCTGAGGTGGTCTCATATGGGCATGAAGAGCTTGCTGGGAACTGGAGTAAAAGTCACTCCTGCTATGCAAAGAGACTCATGGCATTTTGTCCCTGCTCTAGAGATCTGTGGAACTTTGAACTTGAGAGAGATGATTTAGGGCATCTGGCAGAAGAAATTTCTAAGCAGCAAAGATTTCAAGAGGAAACAGAGCATAGACATTTGGAAAATTTGCAGCCTGACAATGCAGTAGAAAAGAAAAACTCGAGCTCGTCGCCCAAGATGGCCAAATAGGAACAGCTCCAGCCTCCAGCTCCCAGCATGAGCAACACAGAAGACGGGTGATTTCTGCATTTTCAACTGAGGTACTGGGTTCATCTCACTGGGGCATGTTGCACAGTTGGCGCTGGTCCACGGGTGCAGCCCAACCAGCAAGAGCTGAAGCAGCGCGAGGCATCATCTCATCTGGGAAGTGCAAGGGGGAAGGGAATTCCTTTTCCTAGCCAAAGGAAATTGAGACACACAACACCTGGAAAATTGGGTAACTCCCACCCTAACACTGTGCTTTACCCAGGGTCTTAGCAAATGGCACACAAAGAGATTATATCCCACACCTGGCCCAGAGGGCCCCATGCCCACGGAGCCTCCCTCATTGCTAGCACAGCAGTCTGAGATCTAACTGCAAGGCGGCAGCGAGGCTGGGGGAGGGGCGCCCACCATTGCTGAGGCTTAAGTAGGTAAACAAAGCTGCAGGGAAGCTCAAATTGGGTGGAGCCCACCACAGCTCAAGGAGGCCATAAAAAAGGATGAGTTTATGTCCTTTGTAGGGACATGGATGCAGCTGGAAACCATCATTCTCAGCAAACTGTCGCAAGAACAGAAAACCAAATACCGCAAGTTCTCACTCATAAGTGGGAATAGAACAATGAGATCACTTGGACACAGGAAGGGGAACATCACACACTGGGTCCTATAGTGGGGAGGGGCCAGGGAGAAGGATAGCATTAAGAGATATACCTAATGTAAATGATGAGTTAATGGGTGCAGCACACCAACATGGCACATGTATACATATGTAACAAACCTGCATGTTGTGCACATGTACCCTAGAACTTAAAGTATAAAAAAAAAAAAAAAAGAAAAGAAAAGAAAAGAAAAACTCATTTTCTGGGGAGAGATTAAAGCCTGCTGCAGAAATTTACATAAGTAATGAGAAGCCAAATGTTAATTCCCAAGACAAAGGGGAAAATGTCTCCAGGGCATGTCAGAGACCTTCACAGAGGCCCTTCCCATCACAGGTCCAGAGGCCTAGGATGGAAAAATGGTTTTGTGGACTGGACTCAGGGCCCCCATTGTTGTGTGCGGCCTTGCATCCAGCCACTTCAGGGGTGGCTAAAAGGGGCCAACATACAACATGGGCCATTGCTTCAGAGGGTACAAGCCCCAAGCTTTGGCAGCTTCCATGTGGTATTGGGCCTGTCCATGCACAGAAGTCAGGAATCGAGATTTGGGAACTTCTGCCTAGATTTCAAGGATGTATGGAAACACTTGGATGTCCAGGCAGAAGTTTGCTGCAGGGGTGGGGCCCTCATGGGGAACCTCTGCTAGGGCAGTACAGAAAGGAAATGTGAGGTTGGAGCCCACACACAGAGTCCCCACCAGGGGCACTGCCTAGTGGAGCTGTGAGAAAAGAGCCACTGTCCTCCGGGCCACAGAATGGTAGATCCCCTGACAGCTTGCACCATGCTCCTGGAAATGCCACAGACACAACACCAGCCTGTGAAAGCAGCCAGGAGGGAGGCTCTAACCTGTAAAGTCACAGGGGCAGAGCCTCCCAAGGCTGTGGGAGCCCACCTCTTGCATCAGTGTGACCTGGATGTGAGACATGGAGTCAAAAGAGAACATTTCAGAGCTTTAAGATTTGACTGCCTTGCTAAATTTTGGACTTTCATGTGATCTGTATCCCCTTTGTTTTGGACAATTTCCCCCATTTGGAATAGGTGTATTTACCCAATGCCTGTACCCCCATTGTATCTAGGAAGGAACTAACTTGCTTTTGATTATGTAGGCTCATAGTTGGAAGGGACTTGCCTTGTCTCAGATGATACTTTTGGACTTTTGAGTTAATGCTGGAATGAGTTAAGACTTTGGGAGACTATTGGGAAGGCATGATTGTGTTTTGAAATACGAGGACATGAGATTTGGAATGGGCCAGGGGCAGAATGATATGCTTTGGCTGTGTTAGAACCCAAATCTCACCTTAAACTATAGTTTCCATAATCCCCATGTGATATGAGAGAGACCCAGTGGGAGGTAATTGAATTATGGGGACAGTTACTCCCCTGCTACTGCTCCCATGATAGTGAGTTCTCATGGGATCTAATGGTTTTATAAGGGGATTTTCCCCTTTTGCTCGCCACATCTCCTAGCCACCACCATGTGAAAAAGAACATGTTTGCTTCCCCTTCCACCATGACTGTAAGTTTCCTGAGGCCTCCCCAGTCATGCTGAACTGTGAGTCAATTAAACCTCTTTCCTTTATAAAGTACCCAGTCTTGGGTATGTCTTTATTAGTAGAGTGAGAATAGTCTAATACAGTGGGTTATATTCCTTAATCAATATTTCGGTCACAGGCAAAGAGATTTTTCCCAAGCCTGGAAAATGTTTTCTAGACATAACTCCAGGTTAAAATTATATCCAAATCAAGATGAATGTTATATTAAGTTATATTGGAATGCGTGTTTTTAAACAGCCTTTTGTAATGGAACAAGATCTTTTATTGGCTTGTACTAACTTGGTAACATATCTTCAATGTTTACCCTTTTCTGAGCATTATTTCTTGGATTTTCTTGAGGTCTATGCTTTTATCCTGGATTTTCAAACTTTAGGAATATTCATTAAGGGCATGCCTTAGTTTACTTTCTGTCAAATCTAGTTACCTTTCTATTTGATCTTTATAGCGCCATAGATGGTAAAAATTGGGGGCTTAATTTAAACATGAGAATAGTTAATATGATTACAATATATCCTTTATACACCAGATTGTTCCTAAAAGGATGTAAGGCAATCTTTAAAAAAAGGTATAAAGTTACATAAATACTTTAAAAATAAGTAGAAAGCACAATGAGACCAAAGAAAAAAAGATTTAAAAATAAAACTTAAGATGGAGCCAAGAATAAAGTTAGTACACGAAGTACATGTTGTAAAATTATGTGGGCACACTGTGGCTCTGAGATTTCTATGTCAGCCAAAGAAAAAAGATAAATATGAGTAATTACATGTTTACAGTGTCCATACAAAGAAAAACTGTACAGCAGTTCAGTATAAGTGCACGTGCTCCTACTACCAAGATCACAGAGAAATTTCCTTCATGAATTAGCCTGAAAAGATTCTATGTAATATATAGACAATATTCTTGGAATTCTTATAATAAATAAAATCAAAAGCTTCATAGGGTTTTTTTCTCTGATATCCTTCAAACACAAAGTAAATATTATGTAGGCAATTAGTAGAAAACAGAGATGGAGACAAATAGGACACTTGAATTATTCTCTCTCTCAAACCTCACACTTTTTTATACAGTGTCTTGCTTTGTCACCCAGGCTAGAGTACAATGTTGTGATCTTGCCTCACTGCAGCCTCCATCTCCCAGACTCAGGTGATCCTCCTGCTTCAGCCTCCTGAGTAGCTGGGACTGTAGGCATGCACCATTAGACTCAGCTAATTATCATAATTTTTGTAGAGACAGGGTTTCACCATGTGCTCAGGCTGTCCTCCAACTCCTGAGCTCCAGCAATCCTCCCTCTTCAGTCTCCCAAAGTGCTGGGGTTACAGCACTTGAGCCACCATGTCTGGCATGTCTTTTTTCTTTAATTTCAACCCCTCTTTTAGATTCAGGGTGTAAATGTGCAGTTTTGTTACATGAGTATATTGTATGATGCTGAGGTTTGAAATACAAATGATCCTGTCGCCCAGATACTGAGCATAGTGCCCAACAGTTAGTTTTTCAACCCTTGCCCCCATTTTTATCTTCCTCCCCACTCTGTTAGTCCTCAGTGTCTATTATTGTCATCTTCATGTCCACAAGTACCCAGTATTTAGCTGCCACTTATGAGTGAAAACATATAATATTCAATTTTCTGTTTCTGCATTAATTCACTTAAGATAATGGCTTCCAGCTGCATCCATGAGGCTGCAAAAGACATGATTTCATTCTTTTTGTGGCTGCAATCGTATTCCATGGTGTATATGTACCACATTTTTATTATCTAATCCACCATTTATGGCACCTAGGTTGATTCCATGTATTTGCTATTGTGAATAGTGCTATGATGAACATACCACTGCATGCTCACACATCTCATACATTCTACTTTCATAATTTCTTTAAGTTGCCACTATCTCCTAGTTTCAACCTCATTTTTTGTAGCTTCCTATTATCTCCACCCTTAATTGTTACCATTTCAATTCATCTAAAATACAGCTCTCAGATTTTTTTTTTTTTTTTTTTTTTTTTGAAACAGAGTCTTATTCTGTCACCCAGGCTGGAGTGCAGTGGCATGATCTCAGCTCACTACAATCTCTGCTTCCCAGGTTCAAGCGATGCTCCTGTCTCAGCCTCCCAAGTAGCTGGGATTATAGGCGCCTGCCACCACGCCCAGCTAATTTTTGTATTTTAAGTAGAGACAGGGTTTCAACATTTTGGTCAGGCTGGTCTTGAACTCCTAACCTCAGGTGAACCACCCACCTTGGCCTCCCAAAGTGCTGGAATTACAGGCATGAGTCACCGCACCCAGTCAGCTCTCAGATCTTTCTGAAGCATCGTTCTGGTTACAACGCTCCTTTCCTCAAAAGCCATTTTTTTTACAAGAGATAAAATGTTAAATGTACTAGCTTATTCATACAAGACACTTCAAGATCTGGCTCTAACTCAGTGGTTGAAGTCTCTAACGCCAACAGAGACAAGGCAGGGTAAGAAAATGTGTGAAGCAGTCTTGGGGCAGAAAAAAACAATGGAAGCCACAGGCCACACCTGAAGGAGGTTGCACTACTCAGCTCCAGCTGATCACTACCATGAACCCGTCTGGGCCTAGTGTCTCAAGAGAAGCCAGGACTCTATTTTAATAGACAATCTCCTGATTTTTAAATGCAGAAAACTAATTCAGAAGAAAAGTTGATCTTTTTCAAGCCAATGAAAATATGCCTTCAGATGGCTTAAAGAGTGCCAGTTTGGTATGTGTGCTCTTTGTCTCATTCTGTCCTTTCGTATTTGCACTCGAAATACATCCTCTGCTCCTCCTCTCTTCCATATCTTCCCTGTATTGTCCCTTCTGAATAACCAGAGTTATAGATAACCTTCAAGGTGCAATTCAAACACCAATTCCACTAAACTTTTCCTGAACCAGCTGAATGTAACTATTTACCCTCTGAAGTCCCATATTTAAACTCTACCTTTTTTATGACAGCAAACATTCTACTAAGTTCACTAATTATTTACATGCACAATTTTTCTCTCCTATTAAATGGCCATGAGTGCACAGGCCATGTTAAATTCAACTTTGAATACTCCACAGCAAACGACAGAGCCTTTCACCCAATCAATGCTCAAGTGTGTAAGGATTAAATATTGAAAGATTTTTAACGGAAAAATTAAAATATTGAGCTATACCCATTAAAGTCTTGACTTTTGTCTTTAATACTTAGAAGTTATGTGTTAGACAGATGGCTTTCTTTTCCCCTTCACAGTTTGTATACATATTTCAGATAGGGAACTTTCTAGCATAACATCAATTTCCTTAGCACTGAGTTCTTTATTTTCCCATGAAATAAAGGTTTGTACTCCCTCAAGCACATCCTTAAAATATCTTGACTCTGCATGTAATGTTTAGATTGTTTTATAAACCAATTTTTAGGCCTGTGATATATTTGTGCCATTTGTCTGTAAATATAATATTTTCAAATCGGTGTAAGTTGACCTGAATATTTTCACAAACTGAGCAGTAACATTATTTTAAATTTATCCAGTGACTATTTTAAAGTCCTGAATACTTTCCTAAATTAGGTTAGTTTATATTGAAATATGATTTTCAAAATATTTATATGCTTTAATTCAGAGATTAAGAAAACAAATTTTCTAAAAGCCACTCCTATAACCTGGCCTCTCAGTGGCCCCACACAATGATAATGTCAAGCTTTATGTTTATTTATCACCCGTCACACACCCCACTTTTTGAGAGGTTCAAAATAATACTACCAATCTGCAAGGGAATTTATTCATAGTTCAAACTTTGGAAACAAAGGCAGTAAAAAGAAAAAAATTAAAAAGTAGAGCCTTCAGAATTATCCAGACATTAGGCTCTCCTATCTTTCCAGCTAAGGAGTAGGAAGATCAGAGTTCCTCTAATGTGACATAAAAATGTAGGGATTTGAGCACAAATCAAAATATCATAGGATTTAAGGAGACTTTAGTTGATATTTAAATTTGAGTAGCTGAAATTCAAACTGGCTTTTTCGCAATTTAAGCTGCATATTTAAGGAGAAAAGAAAAAGAAAAAGCCAAGTAATGAAAATTGAAATCCTCTCATGAACAGTCATTCTGTTTGAAAAATTAGAGACTTGTCAAAGAACAGCCATAACATTTACAGAAATGTAGGGACAGAACAAATTAAATGACAAAACCTGTGAGAAGTTTTTTGGTCCTTCTTACTAAGTGGAATAGACATACAAATTTGCTCTCATATACTTTTTAAATTGAAGACTTGCTTAAAGAGATTTAACTCTAAGTCCAAATATCTGTGTGAATGAGTTAATAGGAACTCTCATATAATAGGCTTGTACAGTCTTTGGAAATAGATAACAACAAGAGCATTTATAATCTGTTGATGATTGTACCTTTCCCACCCTTTCTACCTGCATTTGTACTCTCTGTAGAATTAAAAGTATTTGGCAGTATAAATATATCACAGGTAGTCAGCTGCCAGGTAATAATATAATGGGAAGAAATTATAAATGAAAGTTCATAAAATACATACACATATACACATATGTATATGTTTAAACCAGATAAACATAAATCTATTTTAAAACTGATACTTAGCCAAGAACGCTAATAGAATTTTAATTGTCCTCATCTACAACCTATTACAAATGTGAAATATCAGAGGTTAAAATGACACTGGTGTCAAAAAGTAAAGCAATCAGGTGGCGAATAAAAACAACTTTATGATGAGTTTCTCCTGTGAAGCAATAAAAAGCCTGTGCAATGGGAGGCTTAAACCTTGGAAAGAAAATGTCAAGTTGAGAAATGCTTTGACATAAAGATAATGCACAAATAAAAGGAAAGAATACTTGGGGAGAGGAAACAATTGAAAGAAAAACAATCTATGTGTAATATAGAAGCTTCTGTACACATTTAAGGCATAACGGGGCTGGTAAAAGTTTCAGAAAGTGATGAAATATTTTGTTGATTTTATAGAAAAAAAAGAAAGCCACGCTAAAAAATCACCATTCAGAATGCCAGATTCAAACCATCTTCAAACTTTTATGTTACACAGAACTTTTTATAAAAATTTCAATCTACAGTGTGATGGGCAGAACGGTGCCCCCAACACACACAGAGAAGGCCATGTTCTAATGCCTAGAACCAGTGAATAGGTTATCTTACATGGTGAAAGGGATTTTGCAGATGGGATTAAATTAAGGATGTTGATATAGAAAAATAAAAATGATTCTGGATTATCTGAGTAAGCTCAGCTAATTGCGCGGAGGTTTAAAAGTGGAGGACCTTTAACAGCTGGAGTCAAATGGGATGTGTGACCCAGAAGAAGAGTCAGAGAGACTCGAATTTCTCAGATTGCTGGCTTTGAGGATGAGGAAGGGGACTAGGTGCCAAGGAATTTGAGTGTCCTCTGGAAGCTGGAAAAGGCAAGGAAATGAGTTTCTTCTCAAGTCCCTGAAAAGGAGCACGTCCCTGCCAACACCTTGGCCTTTGCCCACCAAAATCTAAGTCAATCTTCTAACCTACAGTACTGTAAGAGAATAACTATGTGTTAAGCTACTACGTTTGTGGTAATTTGTCACCACATAAATTGAAAAGTAATACACACAAGAAATCCCAAAACATATATTTTTTGAATCATAGTACTTTCAAATTTTATATTAAAAAACAAGCAAAAAGGATTTTTAAATAACTTTTAATTGCATAGTAGAGTGGTCTATGATATTGCATATAAAATATGGGATAAAAAGCTTTTAAGAATATCTGAGCAAACTGAAACATCTTTGGAAAAGTAGTCTGGCTTCTTATCTCCTCTTTGATGGAAAGCCTGGTAAAAATGCTTTACTATGAAAAAGCTGCCTTAATTTTATTTGATGGCTAAGATATTACATTTGATTATGTCAGTCCCTACATAAAAGCCTCCATGATGTCTTATTTTATTTGTAATTAAATGCAAACTCTATACCACAGCCTATCAAGCCCTCTATGATCTGACCCCTATGATATGATCCTTATGATGACAGTTTCTCTTCCTTTCCCACTTCTCACTAAGCCGAACCCACACTGGCATTTTTTACTATCTTTAAACATGAAAATCTTATTCCCAGCCCACTCCAGGGCCTGCAAAGTTTGTTTTTCTCCCCGGAATATGCGGAAAAGCATTTCATGAGGTTCAGGGGTACAGTCTCAACACTCAGAGAGACAAGTACATTAGTTACACAAAGGGCCAGAAAGAAACCTGCATGATCATCAGAACACCTGGATACTAGCAAAAGTATGCAGACCCCGGCATTCCAACCAAACCTGCTGAATTAACTTTGTACAGATTTCAGAGTTGTTGTATTTTAAATATACTCAGGGAAGGGAGACAATAAGCACCATTATCTTTTTGAGATAAGAGCGATGTAGGGAACATTTAGTCAGACCCAGCAAAGACAATTGCACTATAGGATGATACGATACCTCCTTTTACATCTAACTCCCAAGATGGCATAAGTAATACTAATTGTCAAATGTAATGATATCTCCGAAAAACCATATAGTATAATATAGTAGCTATGAGCAAAGACTCTGACACCAGACACTGGGATTTATAATCCCACCTCTCCACTCACTATCTGCCACACTTGGGTAAGTCATCTAATCCCACTGAGCCTCAGTACCCTCATTTGTAAACTGACAAGGGTTAATAGCAAAGCTATCATATAGAGTTGTGAGGATTAAATCATTTAATAAGCATGAAATGCTAAGGACAGTGCTTGTCCAATAATAAATGCTCACTAAATGTAGCCGTGATTTCTAAAAGGCGTCATTCTGCTCAGCCAGCCATCCTTTCATTGAGGTATTGCCATGGTTTGAATGTCTCCCTCAAAGTTCATGTGTTGTCAACTTAATCCCCAATGCAGCAGTGTTGGTAGGTGAGGCCTAATAAGAAATGATTAGGTCATAAGGTCTCTGACCCCATGAATGAATTAATGTTGTTAACTCAAGAGTAGGTTTGCTATTGCAAGAATGGGTTTGTTATAAAATCTACTTTGGCCCCCTCTTGCTTTCTTGCTCTTGCCCTCTCTTGTCCTCTTTTCACCATGGGATGACACAGCATGAAAAGCCTCACCAGATAATAGCACAGTGCTCTTGGACTGCCCAGCCTCCCGAACTGTGAGCCAAAAAATTTTCTGTTAATTATAAAAGACCCTATCTGTGGCTTTCTGTTATAGCAGCATAAAACAGATGTAGACAGGCATGATCCACTTTTAACACAGTTTTTGCTAGTGTTTTAAAAATGCTCCCAGATGTCTAAACATACCTATTTTTTACCTTTCAAAGTATTACATGAAATACAGTGAAAATTTCTACATTCTTTCCATTGGCTTCCAAACTGCTTGATCAATGACTGGTATTAAATATGCAGACCATAAATTCTTTACAATTGTTTAAAATGGTTACTGTTTCTCTACCAATACATACTAGGTTATCCAAAGCTGCAGGAAAATGGGAAGATAAAATATCAGTAAAAATCTTATTTTTTATTTTCTTGAGCTCCCTACTGAGTTCTCCTTTCCTCTGGTGGCAAAACTAAAAGGGCATAGATCACTGTAGAAACTGCTTTCTACAAAACAAAAATGATTATGATAATAACACTTACTCCAAAATACCTAAGTTCAAATAGGACTTTACTATTTGGTGTTAGCCCCTAAATCCAGGAAAGATGTAAATAAATCAGTTCTAATCTTTTAGCCTTTGCCAGTCTTTGAGGATTTGCAGATAAATAGATGTTTGAGCCTGGAGTTTGGACAAGGAAGGTGCTTGTCTTCACCCAATATAGGGTGGCAGTCAACTAGTCTAGGCATGAAACTTCGGAGACCTGAAGACCAAGTGTTTGGAAATTTCACTGGCCTCTTTGTTCCTATAGGATTTGGCTAAGGAACAGCACCCACAGATGCCCTTTGGTACTGGACACTAAGAAAGGAGAATCCTAGATTAATGGCAGGGTGACACAGCTAAACAGAGAGAGTTAAGAAAATAAAATATCTCTGCACTGTCTGGTTCTGGTATCTCTCTCTCTTTCAAGGGTGAAAAAGATTCAGCAGGGTGTGCGTGTGTGTGCATGTGTGTCCAGAGAATCCTCTTCAAAAGGTAAGAGGGAGCATGAATGATAGAAGTACTCAACCCCACAAGATTACAAAAGAATCATAAGCATTGGCTATGGTATGGATATTTTTCTAGAAGCATAAAGAATAAGAGCAGTGAGACACCTCATAATTAACTAATGTGACTAATGAACAGAGTAACCAAAAGACTTAACTTCTAAGACACTGGTGGTAACATATGGTCTGTCCCCAAAATCAAGTCAAGATTTGGACAAGCACATCCAGCCCAATTCTCCACTGCAGGACCCTTACTATAGACATCATTAATGTTATGGGAGAATGAGGAAGGAGGAAAGGAAGCTCAGAGAGACACACAGAGAGAAGGGGGTGGGAGGAAAGGGGCAGGGGGAGACCTCTCAACTAAACAGTGTTGGAAACAAAACAGTGACTGAGCCAACTATACCCAATCAGACTAAAAAAAAGTACATGAATCTGAGGGACCTAAGAAAAACTAAGTTTTAAACTGGAAGTGATTGGAATATATACAAATAAAAAACTTTAAATTATCTTCTGATGAGCAATAATGAAAATTCAAAGAGGAAAATAATTTATTAGAAAAGAAATTCTACTTTGTTGAGTTCTATTTTACACATACCTGATACGAAACTATTGAATGTATACGTATCACATCATTAAATTCTAAAGTTGTTTTTTCTCAGGTTAAATTTTCATTTTCCAAACAATAGGCCACAATTTGAAGGAAATTCACATATGGTATTTTCATTTTGATCAAATTTAACCATCAGTGTTTTCCACCTGAAATAAGTATCTTCCTAACCTTGGTCAAGTCATGGCTTCAGTTTTCTCATGCGTAAAATAAAAAAGGTAGACCTACTTGTCTAGATACTCTTTCAACTCAATAATTTAACAACAAAGTAGAAAGTTTCTCTCAGGTCTTTACTTAGAATCAAGTGCACAATTAAAACACTTAAGAAATATGGGACTAGCTTCCCTCTGGGAAGTTTAACTGCCCAGGTTCAGAAATGTTCAAACACTTTAATATTTTACTTAAAGGTGTTTATGGAAAATTATTCCATAAGTTGATATAGGTTTTCCTACCAATTTTTGTTTGATCCAGGGTTAATTCATAAATCAGACAATGATAAATCAGCCCTCATCAATGAGCTCTTTTATTAACAAAATAATTAAACCGCAGCATGTTATTAAGTAGCTTCTTAAATTGAATGGAATGTTAAAGCAAGTTTTATACCTTACATAATACTTTCCTTCTAGAAGTTAAAGTTTCCCTCTGGAAAGGTAAAAGGTGCTATTTATTTTGCTTAATGAAGACTTTATAGAATAGTAGCATTTCCAGTATTAGCAAATTTGAAAACTCTGTAAACCCCCAGAGCTGCTCAGCTTTAAGTCTTTTAAATCAGGAGATTTTAAGTCTCTTTTAAATCTCACAGAATGTGATTCCTGGTGATTTACTATTAATCCCAATGCAGCTAGAAAGTGTTAATGCATTTTGTTCGATAAGAATTTCTTATGAATGCACAGCTGTCATGTTTTCCGATATATGATTCTGTTCACATCTGCTGTAGGGTTCAGAGGAGTGGCAGGCGTTGGCAATATTGTAAAGTGTTCTTGAAGCAATAGAAAAGCAAAAAAAAAGTCATAATTTTCTATGGGGATAATTTCTATGCCACACTGACACTTTTAAATGTTTTCAATAGTGTTGATTTATTGGAAAGCTTAGAAAGGTAGTGCTGAGAACCAGCTTTTCCCATAAAATCTCAGTGACAGAGAATAACTTTTACATCTTTCAAACTGTCCATTGTGAAAGATTTTTTCATTACGAGGAAGGTGTTTAGAGGTTTTTGATTTAATGTAGAATGATAACTCCCTTGAGTCTCAGAGTTCTGGAAAGAACAAACAATGAAACGTAACTATCCCCGGAGTGAGTTCAATAATGGAATACCTTTGACTATCCATGGCAACAAAGTACTTCCCTGACTTGCTTAAGCTCTATAATATGAAATTCTGGTTCTCGCAAATTAAAATTTATTTATAAATATATTGCTTTGACCTTGTGTTTTCAAAACAAGAGAAGCTGTAGCTTCTATGAATAGAAAATGTGTGGGAAAAAAATCACAATAAATCACTGTTATTGTGATTTATTCGGGCAGTTTCCCCTTTTAATTCTTAGAGTTAGCAAACACAAGGCAGCCCAGGAAGTTTAGCAGTCTGTAGGGTGCTTTGATAAACCTAACTTTGGGTTGCTCATCATGTTTTAAAACCATGAAAGTGAAAAGTTGAGGGTATACACTAGGAATGCTAGGATACCTTAGAGATGATTGTTTTAGTAACATATTTTTTACAGTTAAATTAGGGAGTTGCTCAAATATAATTAAAAATAGAAGAGTTTCTTTAAAATACCAATTTATAATTATTTTTCCACCACTCTTACATCCCCTTCTGAGAGAAGCTTCCAGGCACCCTTATCTGAACACCTGCTCCCACAGGCCCTACTGTGTAGAAAGTAAACCCAGGATAAGTCGTCAGCTATCTTTGATTTTTCTGGACTCAGAGGTTTCCTGGGATGCCAGACTTAAAAGTGCTAAAACCAGAAGGGAAACCCAGATGGGCTGGTCACCCTTCAGAGTTTCCCAAGTTTAGTGTGCCTCAGATCTACCTGACGAGCTTATTAAAACTCAGATTTCTGGGCCCCAACTCCATAATTTTTATTCAGAAGATCTGGGGTAAGGCTCAAGAATTTCCATTTCTAACAGATTCCCTGATGCTGCTGATGCTGCTCGTCCAAAAGCCACACATTGAGAAGCCACCGCCGGACGTCAGCACTCTCCTAGACTTGATTAGCTCAAGGGTACAAAGTGGATCCAAACTGATTTTATCAGAATGCCTCAATAAAAATTTGACACTGGAGCTCAAGGTCTTATGTCAAGTACCTTGGTTGGGTAAAGGGTTTTACATTTGACACCAGGTACACGGAGAAAAGGAGATGTGGGAGGATTGCCTTGGTACTCAATATAGTTGCAGTTCCTGATTTCAGTCCTTCAGTGAGGCTCAGCTGTAGTTCTGCCCCTCTAGTTCCATGAGCTTCTCTCATTGCCTACTGATAAAATACCATTTTTGACTTCAGGTACTTGGAATGGCATATGTTATGTGAGCCAACATAACTCTGATTAAAACCAAAATGAAATGGTAGCAACAAACAGAGAAAAATATCTAAGCCTAATAAAATACTATATTGGTTCTGAGCAATTTTCATCTCTTTTATAACTTTTTAAACTGTCAGAAAAACTATTCTACTTATTCATATTATGACAGAGCTTGAAAATTTGATGCATTTTTATATGAATGACTCAATTAAGTAAGGAAAAAGCTGCAAAGAGAAAAGTCAAAGGAAAAATTACCAACTCAGGTTGATTAAGGATATCCAAAGAGGGAATTTTATCACAATGCCCTTTGAAATCTCATGATACCTAGAATTTGTTAGTAAATGGTGGATTAGACTAAATGGATTTGCATTCCATGGAATTTTATAGGCAAATATCACAGAGAAAATTGAGATTTTTATGTTTTTTTAATCAGAAAGAAAACTGTTTTAAAGAGAGAATTGAAGATGTACAGAGCCCATTACAGCCTTGGTCATTACTCTACCTCTCTTTAATAACACAACAAAATTACCATCTTGTTTTTAAAGTCACTTAAGGAGGATAATTTCATAGTATTCCCCAATAAAGCTTTTCTAATACTTGCAGAATTTACTGCCTGGAAAATGCCTTTATGACTTTTTTTAAACCTCCTACACTCCATTTCAGTTTGTTTCTTTTAACCTAGGGAACAACTGAGCAGGAGTGGCAGAAACATGTTGAAGACTGTTGTTAATTTTGCCTTTTTTTCACATTCCCTTTGATCCTGAACTATTGCAGTCCTCTGAAACTACCTCAGGTGCTGTGTTTGGTATTCAACCCAAACCTACCACTTTCTGAATTTCTTCATTTATTAGATGGCACTCAGTGATCTACTCTCCTAAATACAATATTTTCTGTTACAGGCCCCTGATTACTTTCAGTCTCCTTTGCATATTAAATATCTTTTAAAAAATGCTTCTCCTTTAGTGTGAGCACTGGGTTCATCACTTTTAAACCATTCTACTTGCTGCTAACCACACTCATGGAAGTGTGCACTTTCATTCATCTGAGTGATTTTTTAATCCATATTTTGTCATCTAACTGGCTGCCTACCATCTCCTCATTCTCACTCCTGAGTCATCTAAAAACTTAACAGTTATGTTTTCTTTCTCATATTTTAGGTAAATGTAGTCTAATTTTCGAAAGTTCTGGACGTAGAATTGGTCCTTAAAAATTTGACTTGTGACTCACACACAACGCAGGATGTCAGGGCTCCTAGACAATAGTATGTAAACACAGTGTTTGCTATCAGATACACGTACAGTGCAGAGAATGATTACACTGCTTCACCAGGTAAACTATACTCTCTGCCTTAGCCCCCTGTTTCACCCTTTTAGTAGTATTTATCAGAGTAATCTTCATCCAGTTTCATTATGTTCTCATTAGTACTGTCTGTTATATCCTTGCTGCCAAATCAAGAGTACAGGTTCTTTTTGTTTTATGATCCCTGTGGGCAAATGTCATTCTTGGCTGAACACATCAAGTGCCCATAAGGTTCTAATAGTCGAAATACTAAAAACACCTGCCATCCATCAAGGTTTATGATGTGGTTACCATAGCTACCAAAACCCCATGCATTCATGATCACATGGGATCCCTCCTGTAAAAAGAGAGAGAAAAACACAGAGAGAGCGAGAGAGAGATCTGTTAGGAAATTATTCACATGAATTTAGATCTAATTAAACAATTCAAATCCATCAAGAAATTACTTCAAAACATAAGCAAAGCACAACAACACACCCAGGGCAGTTAAGATGAGCTGAGGCTAAATCAAGGCCATACTTGCCTAAAATAGATGGACAGAAATGAGTCCATATCACTTATCCTTTCTACTGCATCGTGCCAGCAGTTGGCAAGGTATACAATTTTCAAGACTTCCTTGGAGATAGCCTTTGGAAAAAAAGGACTGGAGTACATCACTTTTAATCAAAAGTTACTGTGGAAGCCTTTTTTACTTTCCACAAAGAAAGTTTGTTTTTAAATAGCAATACTAGAGTTGTTTTTTATACCAATCCTTTCATCCAAGAGTCACATAATGCTATATAAATGTATTAATCCTCACAACCTTCCTGTAAAGCACAGAGGTAGCAGACTCCCCAGATGTGCATATTGAATTTTTAAAAAGCAGTTTAGTTGAATCAATAGTCTATTCAGAAAGGAAGGTTTAAAAGGCAGGCCTTGCACTGTGTCTTAATAATCAAAAGTCCACTAGGAATTTATTAGACTGTGATAAAAAGAAAAGAAAGAAAAAAAAACCCTAAAGCTTTTATACATTGCCTATTTGGCTTATATTACATGCTATCTTCTATACTTTCCATGACATTGGAAGATAAAAGGTAATTTAATATTACTAACTTCAGCATGTTGCTGTGTGAGTTTACAAATAGAAACTGAACATTATCCAACCTTAAAATAACTCTCCTATAGGAAAACTGCAAGGAATCTGTGATTTCACTGTTATTGTTTTAAAAACAAAAAATTATTAAAATTTATGTTGGACTATTAGAAACATCAGGAAATATTCTGATATGTATTTGGGCAATATGTATCAGGAATCTTTAAAATGTTTATGCTGTTTATCCCTGTAATTTCACTTCTGAGGATTATTCTTATTTCAGGAAAGAATGCAAAATTCAAATAAAGATTTATGATATGTTTTATAGCATTAGGTATAAACAGTAAATTGGAAATATTTAAAATACTAAACAAAAAGATTAAGTATTATCAGTCCGACCCTTTATTCATTTATGACTTACTGCATATCAACTATGCTCCAGGCACAAAAGATACAAAAATAAGTAAGTCATATTTTTATAAATGATTCCTGCTTTATAGTGGGTTATAGTCTAATGCAGAAAAAAAATACATGTAACTGTATATGAGGGTAAGTACCCTGAGAAGGGATGTGTATGGTACAGTAGAGTCACAAGGGAAAGAGTGTTCAATTCTACAATGGGGAGATGAAAGTCAGGAAAGTTTTTATAAGCTTAACTTTTCATTTAAGTCGTACAATTTGAGCACTGTTAGGCAAACAGATTGAAGATCACTACCATCAGTGAATAAGAGGAGCAGAGTAGTGGGAGTCAGTACTCAAGGTAACAATATCATAGGACTGAATTGAGGTAGCAGCTTTGGAAAGGAGAGGAGGCAGCCATGGGTGGTACAAGAGAGGTTGTCTTTCAGGACTTTTTGACATGCTAACAGAGATGAAGGAGTTAGGATGAAGCAGTGAAGAGGTTTCTCAAAATTCTGATTTTGGAAAGAGGAGAATGAAAGAGGGAATCCAGTAGAAGCAAAGCAGAGAGAAGAAAGAATAGTGGCATTTAGACATAAAGAGTTGGAACTGTCTGAGGAGCATCTAAGGGATCATAGCCAATAGAGAGTTGGGTCTGAAGGGTGTACTTCTGAGTGATGGACACACGGGTTGTGGCAGCAGTCACTGGAGAGGATGAGAGTGCAAAGATTGAAAAGAGGAGCAAGGACTGAGTCCTAGAAGACACCAGCACACTAAGCAGTAGGCAGAGAAAATGTAGCCCTCCAAAAACTGGTTACACAAAAATGTCAAAGTAAAACTGCAAAGAGGCCAGTGGATTGAGTGCCCCAGCTGTCATTGGCACCAATTTCCAGAGCTCATTGTGCTACAGGTTGTTGGAGGCAGAAGTCTAAATAGAATGGTTTCAAAAGTGAAAACTGACCTCTTTCAAGAAGGAGGAGAAAGAGCAAGAATTAGAATGAGACATATGGTTAGAAAATATGTTTATAATGAGAGAAACTCCTACATACTTTCAGATGATAGAGACTGAAGTGATTGAGAGGAAAAGATTAAGGTTATAAAAGAGAAAAGGGGATAAATACTAAAACGAAGCAGCAGCCTTTCCTAAGCTTTTGACAAATGATTTACTTTTGTGGGGAAAAATAATCTACATGACATTTTAGAGTGTTTGTTTGTTTGTTTGTTTGTGATGGAGTCTCGCTCTGTCGCTCAGGCAGGAGTGCAGTGGTGCGATCTCGGCTCACTGCAACCTCCACCTCCTGGTTTCAAGTGATTCTCCTGCCTCAGCCTCCCGAGTAGGTGTAACTACAGGTGCCCACAACCACACCTGGCTATTTTGTGTGTGTGTGTGTATTTTTAGTAAAGATGGGGTTTCAGCGTGTTACACAGGATGGTCTCTATCTCCTGACCTGGTGATCTGCCTGCCTCAGCCTCCCAAAGTGCTGGGATTACAGGTGTGAGTCACCATACCTGGCCCATTTTAGAGTTTTTAGTAAGACAATAAGGTACTTAACATAAGTAAAAAGAGAGAAGGATATACAATGGAATGTATATTAGTATGTCAGCTTTGTAAAACAAAACTATTTACTAAAGGAAAGATTGAAGGGAAATATATAAAATGGCTAATGATGGGTAATTTTGAGGAAAGCAATTTTTATCTAACACTTTTCCATTTTGTTTAAATTTCCAAAATAAGCAGGGATTAATTCTGTAAAAATGGGTACAAAAATACAGTTAGATAGAAGAAATACTAATAAATACTATCTAACTGACCTCTGTAAGTGTAAAAAGGTTCTTTTAAATGCCCAAAAGAAAGATGTTGCATCGTCACAAGTGATGATACTTAAAACTACCTTGGAAATGTTTACCTTTTATTCAGGGTGATATTATACAATGTGAATGAAAAACTCCACACTCTGGGAAATAATAATAAGAACTTCTATTGTTGGAAAAGACAAATTTGGACAGTGTAACATTTACAAATAAAAATGCTATTAACTATAAACTTTAGCTGAAATAAAATGTAATACTCATGAATAAAATAAATTTAAAAACTATACTGGATTGGGGCATTTTTTCCAGAGACTTTTAAAAAATCTACCAATACATTCATACAGTTGACATTTGGCAAACCAAGAGAATTAGAAATCATTGATCCAGCTATATCATTACATATTGATCAGCATGTCCTATACCAGAGGTTTCTTTAAAAAAAGAAAGAAAGAAAGAAAAGAAAAGAATTCTTTGACAGAAACATAGCCAAGCCAAATAGTCATTTCCCAAAAGACTTTCCTGTTGAGCCTATAAATAGAAAAAGCATCCCCAACAAAATGTATCAGAAACAAGGCTTCTTTATGTGTGATAGAGCCAATTGCAGCTCTATTGCACTACTGAGTTATAAAAATATATTTCATTTTTATTATTTAGCTCTGCAGCACAATGGGAACTTGAAACTACAATCAGCATCATTTAATTTTTCTTGAGAATATTTAAAACTGAAATAAGAAAAGCACATTCAACTTAATATTTCAACATTTGCTGCGACTGTTTTCATTTTTCCTTTAGGGAAGAAAAGAAGAAAAGTTATATATTTGAATAATTGCAGCAATATCTCTAAAAGTGAAATCATTGAAACAAAGCTGTTTATCATTCTGTTCAATGATTTAAGTTATGAAGCTTTCTTGATATATAGAGGCATGTCTTTTTCTATTAAGTGCTGGACTTGCATGTATGTTCCTAATCAATTTGACCATGTATTAGGTCCTAAGTGGGAAAAATTTTAAAGAAATATACATATGTTTACTGTATGACTGCTGCAGGTAAAAGAACAGCTGAGGTTGAAACTGAATTAATTAGAATAGATTTGGTTTAAACATAAAGCAAGACTACAGAACATTTGTTTACAACCAGACTATTTAAATTTATCTTAGTACTTACAGAAATCCTCCACAAAAAAAAATGCCCTGACCTGTTGCATTTTAATAAATATTACAGTACAAATTTATTAAGAATTTCAATTCCATGGTGGAGAAGTTCCGAGCTTCTTCAGATTGACATTAAAAAATATAAGAAAATCCTCCTCTTGGGACTTAGACAGGATTTCAACTCACAGTGGAAAAGCCTATAAATAAATGAATAATAAAGTCTGTTGTTGAATCCAGTACCCCATGTTATACTGCTTAATATACAAAGTGGTTTCTCTATGCAATCAATAAGAAACATAAATCTTTTCAAATTGAGTGCCAGAAGTTTGCCCACATCCAAGAAATAAAAAGAAATTTATATCTTAATAACTAAATTGACTTTTATTGTCCAAAAAAAATAGTAGGTTTGTAATATATAGAAAATAATTCTAGATATGATTATTTGGAACATGCATTGGATGGGGAGAAAAGAAAAACTGGTTTAAATAAATGAACAGGCCAATAATTATTTTATCTTACTTAAATAAAAACCTGGTATTGTCATCCACTAAATTTTTTTGGAAGCATGGTCAAGCTAGGCCTCTACAGCAAAAATTTTTTCCCGACATAAATTTTCTTAGCAAACCAAAACCAATTTTAAAGTTTACTTTTTCAAGGAAGTGTTTAAATTCAAATATCTCGATGATAGATATTTGAATCAGGCACATTTTAGATACTGGAAGAATACCTTCTCTCTCTGATTCCTCATTATACCTTCTGAAACTAGCTGACACTAATTCTAAATGTCTCTCTACTTCTAAAAGGCTCATGCCTTTATTTGTCCTTAAACACCACATTGATGCTTACCTTAACTTAATATAGCATTTTTTTGCATGATTTTTCTTTCACTTCACCTTATTATCTACAGACACCATTAAGAGCGGCATGTTCTCACTTATAAGTGGGAGCTAAATAATGAGAACACATGGACACAAAGGGAAACAGCAGACACTGGGGCCTACTTAGGAATGGAGGCTAGGAGGAAAGTGAGCATCAGAAAAAATACCTATCAGTCAAACACAGGTGACCAAATAATCTGTACACCAAACACCCATGACACAAGTTTACCTATATAACAGACCAACACATGAACCCTTAACCTAAACTAAAAGTTAAAAGAAAAAAAAAAAAAGCCAAACTAAGTCTGCTTTCCTTTATAAAATTTTCAAGGCAACATTCATTCTCACTTCTCCTGACCTCCTCCAGCAATAATTCTTTTTACCACGTATATTAAGCAATATATTATACTGTCTTACACTCTTCTCTAATTGAAAAGTGAAAACTTTGTTTCCTTAGAAGAGTTTCAGTTTTTTGAAAGCAAACCCTCTCTTATATGTATCTTTTAGAGGTGCGTGTTTTGATGCTGCCTTTTGCAAAATGAAGCATTAAAAAGTAAAGGATTACAATTTACTTTAAAATAATATTTGCTTTTTTTTATTTTAAAGGAGGCACATACTTATAAGAGATTTAGGAAACTTCTAAAGTTTAAAGGAGGAAAATATCCTGTAATCTTATCACACTGAGTGAACTACATTTTTAAAAAATTGTTTATCTTTTCAAACTCCTTTCCATATATATTTTTAATGTGACAATATTATATTTGCTGCTTGTTTATTTTTCACTAGATAATAGATCATGGACAAGAACACAGATTCATGTGATAGCACTTCGTTGTATAAATATGCTATTTAATAAAACCCTTCTTGGTGGATAAATAGGTTGTTTCCTATTTAGAAAAGCAAAATGTTTCTGTGGGACTTTTACACATTTGTCCACTTATTTTCTTAGAATGAAATCCCAAAAGTAAGCATTAAATATGATGAAGTGTATAAATGTCTTATAAAGTACTTGGTATATAGTAAGAGTTCAATAAATTTTAGCTGGAGTCATATAGCTGAAATTGTTGGACTCAAGCAATTTTATATTTTATTAATTGTTTTAAATTACCATCTATAAAATTGAACCAATTCATACATGCCATAAGTGTACAAAGACTCTTTCCTCACAACTCTGCCAACCTTCTTAATACTTGATAATTGTCAATATTACTATGGCTCGCCAATATATTCAATTCTCTTCTCCTTTTACGTACGGGGAGGCTCACATTTCTCCAATTTCTTGAAGTTAGCTGTAGCCAGGTGACCTGCTTTGGCCAATATCTATAAGCAAAAATGACTTTGTCACTTCAGATCAAAGCATTTCAGAGATAGTGCACAACTCTACCCCACTCTCCCCTGCCACACCGTCTAAGGAAGCCACATCTTCCAGATGATACTTCTACAAGATGATAGATTCATTATGCTTCAGCATAAAGAACAGTTGCCTCAAAGAGTTTTCCAGATCTGCAGAGAACTTCAACCCAAGAAAAAAAAAATTTATTGTACTGAGCCTCTAAGATTTAGGGATTATTTGTTGCCTCAGCATAATCTAGCCTATTGTCAATGATAGCATTGTCTAGAAGGTGAGAAGTTTTACCAACTGACTACTTTAGTTACTAACAATGTTGCACATCCTTTCATATTAGTTTAAAGTGGGGAGGGGGACTGTCTATATATGTTTTATAGGAAAGTGTGTGATTTTTAGCCATTAACTTTTAGCAATTGTATATTAACCCATTTCTCGCCTCATCCAAGACCCTCAGGAATTTTGTGAAACTTGAGAACAGAAAAAATATCAGGGATCTCTGAGACATCTATGACTGCTCAAAAATATAAGGACAAAATGCTACATTTTTATCTTGACATAACTATTTGAATGGCACATAATGCATGCATCTAGGGTGATCGTTAAGAGAAAAAGAAGAGATATTATAGCTTTATGATGTGGTCTTCTGCAAAGTCTCCCAGTGAGTCCCTCTGGCTCACTTCCAATCCAATCAGCAGCTAGGGGACGCTTTTAAAAACATGCATCTGACTGTCATGTGTCCGCAGAGTATCCAGGAGGCTGTATGGAGACTGTCCTCTTAGGCTACTAGGATTCTTAGGGTTGGGGGAGCCAGGTGCAGCAGGTGAGGAGTTGGAAGTCATCACAGAGAGGCAAGGTCCACGAAAACTGTTTCTCAGAGAAATGAGTGGCAACCAGAGACAATAGCTCCCCTTGGGACTGAATGTAGCTGGAAGGTAGGACAGGAGACAGAAGAAGCAAGAGTCCAGGAAGTACCTGCCTAAAAGGGATCACCCAGAACTTAAGAATTGAATGCAGCCTGGAGCAGCACTCAAAGAGACGCTTTGATGTCAGCCTTGACCTGGGTTTCTAGCTGAGCAACTCCATTCCCAAGGAAGCCACTTTCCTCATCTGTCAACTCAGGTGATTAAATGAGGAGTCAAAGAGATGGCATTTGCAAAAAATCCTGATATGATCCATAAATGATTTTAAACTATAAAAAAAAATGCATGCATATACGTTCTCCATAGCATTGAGCACATGATGTATTAACTAATGGTTACTTAATAATAGTTAAAACAAGATTTTTGGTAAGCTGAAAACTAAAAGAGGCCTTACATATTTTGAACTTCAATTGTCTTATTTTACATGTTAGAAAACTGAAATGCCAATGGTGAGAGTAGCATGACCCCCATAAGAATGGAGCCATCACAAATCACCCACAACACTGCAAGGGAAATGTTCCAAAAGCAAGCTCTGATGTTAGTATGAGCAAATTACATAATGAGCTCAAAATGCTGTGTTTGTTAGACCATCCTTGAATACTTCAATACAATTGTACAGTTTACTATTTTTAAAATGAAAGCAAGAATGAAAAACTCAAACTCACTTTTGTTCTCTAGCCAGCAAGCCTTCCATGTGATAACAGAATTACCGGGCAGACTACACCGAATCATCTTATTTCAGAAGAGATGATTAATCACAAGCAGCAAGAGTTAAGCCAATTACAAGTACTTCCCCCTAAGGTGATTGCCTTACCATAACTACAGATAAAATCCACCAGCTTCAGGAGCATTTTGTGAGGCCAGTTCTCATCTAGGTGTGACAGAGTGAATCTTTGAACATCATCATTAAAATCAATGGGAGCCGTAACAGAGGCAGAAGTGTGGAATTGGGTGCACTGGCTCTGAAACTGCTGATGTTCATTTAAGCCCACTGCTCATTTTGCAAGCAAAAAGATTTATCCTATCTGACAGAGCAATCCAAAGAATCTCTCCAGTCCATACTACACGGCACTGAGCTGAAAATTACAAAAAGCTGATAACTGCATGTTAAATTATGTTTTCCTGCACTTGTCTACTACCTTCTATGTGAGAGTCGCTAGTCTTAGCCATGTTGGGGAATAGAGATTCATTATCAAGAAATAACCCCAGTGTATCCTGAATATGGGTTCCTACAGAAGGAGAAAGCACTTACTGATTACAGAAAGAGCAGATAACCACATGGATTAGATTGTTGCTGAATTGCCCACTCTGAACTGCCCCAGCAGCTAAAGAAGATGCCGCAGTCAGTCTGAAACAGCAAGCTGCTCGTTGTTCTGTCCCAGTCTTTTGGGGAATCACATTGCAGGGTTAAGATTAGCCAACAGGTGGGCAGAGAATGTACTTGTGGACCAGAGAAGCAGAGAAATAACAAACCCTCTGGAAATAATTTTGTGTTATTTCAAAACAATGCATTTTAAAATTCAAAGAGTTTTTTTTTTAATTGCGAGCACTATGAATAATAGTATTAATGTTTTCAGAGCTTGAGTCCTCTAAAGCAGTGATTCTCAACAACCAGTGATGAAGAAAGAGCTTTGTTGTTATTTTTCCTATCCATCAGGACAGATATCATTGTAAATTCAGTACAAATTACTAAAAAAAAAAATTATTTAAAATAGAGACATATAAAATACAAGCCCCAATTTTTGTTTCATTATTAGATTCAAGAAACGTAAAATTGCTCAGCCAAACTGCTACAAATGTTTCCAAACTGATTCTCACTGCACACCAGTGCTGGCTGCTGAGGGCCACCCTTCGAATAGGACAGCTCTAAAGGACTTCACTGGGCTTTGGCCCAGAATGATTACAGCAAGGTGTTTGAAAAAAAAAAAAAAATACTTTATTAACCTGATTTCCCTACTAGTAGGATTTAAATCCCAAATCACTAACTTTAGTTTTATTTTTCCCAGAATATACTCGAATAGCAAAGTATCTTTGCTATATTTGCTATATTTGCATATTTGCTTGGTGCCTCATTTACCTAGTAATTCTCTCCTTCATTCAACAAACATTTATAGAACAGTTCTTTGATGGTTCAAAGTTCTATCTTCAAAACTCTAGAAACTGAGCCCTGAAAACACAGGGTTAAGAAAGGCTTCTAACTATACTATCATTTTAAAGTTTGTTTTTGCAAGAGAAGAACCGAGTAAAATCCTAAAAATAGTCTCTATTTTTAAGTCCAATATATTGTCTAACGCCTAAAATACAAGCACTAACACACTGGCTTTTTATACCTAATTAACAGAAGAATAAAATATAGAGTAAAAAGCTAAATTGTACCCCTACAAAATCAGAAAATCTCCAGATAATTTTATTTCTACCATAAATTTATCTTCAACATAGATCATTTCAGGAACTTATTTTTCCTTTAAACATTTTAATTGTGGCTAGCTTTAACCTCCATTGAAATAGCTATCCTGGCTGCTTTTATCCTACAAATAAATCCAACCATAAATAATCATTCCTGCGTCAACTGATAATGCATTATTACCAAAAATGCTAGTGACCTCATTAATGTCCCATTCATGATTTGCATTACTTCATTTAACTTAAAACAAGCTCACAAATATTTTTCTTTGTTGAAGTTACATATACATAGCATATATTTCATCAAGTTTAGTCTCAATTAAGTCTAATGAGATGCACAAGATTTATAAGAAGTGAAATGTGATGATCAAATCAATGCAAATTTGCTACTTCTCTAAAAGTCCAGTAAGTCATTCAGTCTTTTGAAATGAATCTAAGCAGAAATCTTGTATGTTAAAATTTTACGGTCATGTAGATCTGGAAGTTCAGAGTGTCTGCAACAAATAGGCCTACAGAATTCTTGCTTCTCTTTCACAAGGAAAGCAGAAGGGCCCTTGTATTTTATTTTTTTCTTCACACTGACACTTTAAGAAAATACCTTTTATCATCTCCAAACCCAAAACCATCCTTTGTATTGCATACTACCACAAACTATATCTGCCAAAATATATACACCCTCTATGTTTTTTTGTTATAAATTAAAAATTAGAAGATAGATGGGATCACAAATTTCTCTCTATTTTCTCTTTCTGACATTGTAGTTCCATTTTAAATTTTCTTATTATGCTTGGGCTACAACCATGATGAATATTTCCTACTGCTTCTCCAGATCTAATTAATCTATATCACCTTTTTATTTACTAGTTTTTATTAATTAAACTAAGCCTGGAATCTTCTGTTGAGAAAACTTGACATAGCTCAGGTCAAAATTAAAATTCAAGATGTAGTACCACTTCTACTAAACCAAACTATATTTAATAATACCTGTGGCTGATTATATTAGTCCATCTTCACATTGCTGCAAAGATACTACCTGACTGGGTAATTTATAAAGGAAAGAGGTTTAATGGACTCACAGTTCCACATGGCTGGGGAGGTCTTGCGATCATGGCAGAAGACAAAGGAAGAACAAAGACACTTCCTACATGGTGGCAAGCAGGAGAGCTTGTGAAGGGGAAATCCCCTTTATAAAACTATCAGATCTCATGAGACTTATTCACCATCATGAGAACAGCACTGGAAAGACCCACCCCCATGATTAAATTACCTCCTACTGGGTCCCTCCCACAGCATGTGGGAATTATTACAATTTAAGGTGAAATTTTAGTGGAGACACAGAGCCAAACCATGTCACTGATATTTATTAGAGAATAACTGAATGCATCCAAAAAGACCTAAACTGTTTTCGGGTAGAGATCTGCTCCTAGAATAAAATGACATTATTGACAATAATTACGATTGCTTATATGAGACAGATATTCTTTCAAGACAGTTTAGTTTCAAGGGGGATATTTTTTCTCGTGTTTTATGACTCGGAATTTTGTGTCTATTAACGCTTATGTTATAGTACCCTGTCTTTGTCTTACTCTGTTCAGCCATGTGTTAGCAGACATCTTTTTTATTGTATACCATATAGTGAATTTTAGGAAAAGAAAAACACACAGTAAACATTTCTTAAGGAAAAAAAACTAAATTTGCTCTTATGGTTAGCTTAGAGCAGACAATCTCAAATGTGGTTATTCTGATAGTGCTATGTGACTCTTAGCCACTTCCACAAACCATCATCATATCTCCAGTGGGGAGTTCTCATTATGTCAAGGTAGTAAAGTTTACAGGAATTCTAGGGCACTCATTTTTTCTCCCCTTCATTGAAAAAACACATCAAATCAGTTTTTTGTCTCATAAGTTAATAGTTATATGAGATGGCATGGCATGGCATTGGAAATAATACTGATCTTTCAATGTGACCATAGACACATTGCCTGCTTTGAAAAGTTAGTAAATAAATTTGCTATCCCTCCAGTATATACTTTAAAGCAGTTACATTTTATATATTTTTTGTTTATAAATTCAAGAAAACAACATATACAAATACATTCCTTTATCTATGACAAAGAAATAAATACCCCTATCTGAATATTTAACATAGCAAAGCCAACATATCAGGGCTACCAGCAATCAGAGATCCTTTCCTCATTGGCTATTATCTTTTGCAATAAAATGTCTTATTATGATTTTCATATTCCCTTCACATTTTCAGGAAAAAAAAGTTTGACATCATATTTTCTCCTGTTCCTAATTTTACATGTAAAAATGCAAATCCTTCAGAGAAATCAAGAGCATTATTCCAGAATGTCAAGAAGTATGTCACCACCATATCTTTGGCCTTATTTTTGTGGTCTCTGTCTGTACCCAACAGGCCACCAGGCACTTTCCACAGCTACTCTTTTACCTTTTTGAAGGTGCTCATCAGAGCATCACCTATACAGTCCACGTGGACCCACAAAACTCTTCCCATGTGCAGAGCAAGAATTATATTCCAGGGCCTTAGAAATATATTCAGGAGCCTAGAGTTACTTTCTAAGCTTCATCAGTGTGATCACAGACTGAGAAAATACCAATTTTCACCAGGCAAAATCCTAATCCTCTTTTGAAGAAATCCTATTCATTTTTATATCAATCCTTAAATTGTCAACTTTAAAACCACTGTCATGCCCTAATGCAACCTAGCAGTCATTCTGATGTGAAAATTAGCTATGATGCAAATAAACAATTAAGAAGTAAATAAAACTAGAAATAAAAATGGAAAATTAAGCAGAGCATTATTTAATTAGCTCTTCGCTTCTTTGGGTCATTGGTGTTCACTATTATTTCATGAACATCTGGAATATGAAAATAAAAGTTATAGTGTACATGAACGCATTTTATACATTGTAAAATCATCGTCTGGGGCTTTGTAAAGTGCCTTGGACTTACTTGAACTAATAAATTTGTGGTTTATAAAAAAAAGAAAAAGTAAAACTAAGATTTCTTTTATCTTTTACATATAATAATCAAAAGTTGCAATAAAGCATCTATTCCTAGTCATCACAGAGCCTCATTTTTAAGTTAGCCACCATTTTGTTTAAACACAAAAATAGGAATATCTAGAGTACCATTCTGGCGATCTATTTACTTTGAGAAAGTATGAGGACACTCAGGCCAGCCTTAGGAGCCAGTCCAAGATTTCACTGTTATATAATAGATCCAGTATAAATTTTACTTGCCAAGCTTAATATTAATTTCTGGGCTTATTTCAGAGAAAACCTGTCAAAGGTATTGAGTGAAAAAGGCATTGTCAAAAGTATTGGGTAAAAAAAGGCCACCAAAATTCAACTGTCATGCAAATGGGAAGTAGTTTTCCTGATAACAATATAACTAGGCAACAATTTTTTCTACAGAATATTTGCATATTTTTTAACACTACAAAGATATTGGTTACATGATTTTTTTCCTTCTCAGAGACACTCATTGCTGTTTTATGTAACTCAAGAACTCAAAAATGTATTATTCTAGTGAATGAAGTATAGGTTTACAAGGTGAGTTTTAGAAACCACGATATTTTTTATATCACTGAAGTTTTGTGGAGTAACTTAAAAATTCTTTTTAGGATACTCAACAAATACACTTTATTTGCCAATCATGAGATTTGTTGTACATCAAAGAACATGGCTGGATATATGGAATATTAGAAGACAAGTATTAATTCACCAGCCATTGTTAATACAACTTTACTATTCTTGCTCCTCTGTTCTTCCATGGTTATCAGATAAAGAGCAGAAGTAAGCAGACCCCATTCAGGCACAGTTTCATTTTAGTTCACTGTAATTCTTACAAAGCCCATCTCTATTTAATTGCTACTTCTAATTATAAAGTAAACCCTGGGTTGACTCTTATTTTCCCTACTACCAAGATTCTGTCTAAATTTAATTTTTTTCCTCTTTTAAGTGCAATCTACCTTTAAACTTTCATTTTTTAATTAAAAAAATAATAATAATGCCCTGGAAACCTCTTTAAGACTGCATATATGACATATTATAGTCAAGCTAAAATGCCATCTATCTAGCTACCTCACTTTTTCTACAATGAGGACCTCACTCAGAAGATCAGTCTTTGTCATCACGGATGAACCAAATGCCAATGGCCCAGCAGTGTTCTTTAACAATTGAAGAACAAGGAAGTTCATGCATCACAAGAATGCTAAGATAACCAAATCTTGAACAAGTGAGACATCCAGGGCTGCTGCTCCTTCTCAAACACGCTGGTGTCTGCAGTACTGTGCCCTAGTCTCTGAAAATTAGCAGATTTACAAATGTTAATAAAATGAAGGTGGATGGAGATGCGAAGGAACAGTCTTATTACCTAGTTTGGTATCCCTCCACTGCTGCATTCATAAAATGAATACCAGTGCTTCAGTAGCTGTGGAGAACAGATCAGCCTACCTCCCACCCATGTACCAAAGGTCCCTGTGGGGATACTTGCATTTGGAGGCCGCAGGAACATCCACTTAGAATTCCACAGAATTGAATTTAAATCCTGTCTCTGAGATGAAACTTTTCTCATCCTCAATAAAATGTCACTAGTGTATCTACTTTAGAGTGTTGTGAAAATTAAATGAAGTAAAGCATCTACAAGCACTTAACACATGGCAAATGTTTGATTAGATAGATAGATAGATAGATAGATAGATAGATAGATAGATAGATAGATTTTTTTCAAAGTGCAAAAGGCTCAGCTTACTTCTAGGGGATAGCTATGATGTAGGTCAACAGGAGCGCACAGCAGGACACTTGAGCCTTATGGGATAACTTGGTGTGTCCTATCTGCAAGAACTCTCACCACGGAAGTGTAGAGAACTTAACTGGAAGAAAGCAAAATCAAGCAATTAATATTTTCTGTAGTAGACTTTCATAATCATAGTGTAGCATAAAAATCTGTAGTGAACATTGCAGCAAAAGAACCACAACACTCCCAGCATCTCTCAAAATTTTACAAAACCATTAGCTGCCTTGTCAGAAACTATCTGCTGGCATTATAGCGCTGGAAAACTGATTCTGCCTTCAAGCTCTGAGTTCATGGGTCTTTGAGGCTGCTCCAAAAGTTACCATAAAGTCCAGACCTATCACCTAGAAGTCACACATTGCTTCCAGGCACACAGAGAGGAAGGCCTCAGCATCCCTTTTCATGCCACCTGCCATTTCGGCTCTCCTCAGTAATTCCTAATGGCTCTTCCTTCTCCGAGGCAGACATGAAAACAGATTGGAACAGACTCCAAAACTCAGGCTACCTTTCCTGCTACTCACCATATAGCTGCATGGGCAATACTGACAGCACAGAGAGGCAGGCCCACTGTGGACCCTTACTGAGTGTTTGTTGAATGAATGTGCATCACCATGGTCATTGGGACCAGACCCAACCAGTTGTGAATCATGGCCTAGCCCTTTACCTTCTTGGAATTCTGTCAAAGAGGGACTCTAATCCAATTAGGGAATCAATACCTAGAAAATATCAGAGCTGTTTCAGCCATGCTTTTTTGTTCAAGGTTATTATTCTGTGGCATTTTAATGCCTTCAAATGACATATAAACAATAGTAATGTAATGAAACAACCTAAAATTAATGAACAGATTGATGTGACTTAATACATGATACACAGACTCAGAAAGTAACAAAAAACAAATCTGGAAAGTTAACAGTTTTTTTTGTTTGTTTTTTTTTGTTTTTTTTCCAAACAATAAACTAACATAAAGGAGACAGAAAGGCCTTTAAAAAGGACAAGTACATGTAATATAATTTTGAAAATCTTCTTTCTGAGACACTTATTTTTAAAATAATAAAGTTTAAGTTAAATATAACAACATCAAAACAACTTGCAAAGTTAATGTCTTAATTGGGGCAAAATCAAATTTAGTTATCTTGGACCCTGATGGGCTCCTCCATCTCTGCCTGTAGGGAGCGGAGAATGAAATGATGCATGCCAAATCAATCTCCCTAATTGCTTTGGTCACTATCACATGCAATTTGGACAAGTCTTGCTAAATAACATCCAAAGGCCAAAAAAGATATGACATTGAGAGTAACCCAGCTCCATAGCTTCCCTCATGCTAGTGTGATTTGAAGGACAATGGTCTGTTTCGCAAACGCTGAAAGTGTAGAAGTACCACAATGTATGAAAATATTCACAAACGTCTAGAATGTCAGAGCTGGAAGCGACCTTGGAAGGTTACTAATCCTATCTTCATTCTGTAGACAAGGAAAGTATTCAGTTTGACTCCCTCTCTGTGTACCTGTAACAAGAGATTTTTATCTTTGTAGCAGTAATCATTGACTTACTGTGGTATCTATATGTAATGTAGATAGTGTAAATTAATGAGATGTGTATATCTATATGCTGCATATTATAGTATCATCGACACATTTTTTCTGTCCTTATCTCTGCCTCCCCCTGACTCACAAACACACCCAACCCTCGTTTGAAATTTTTGACCATTTTATTCAGATATGTGATTCTGAACTTGTCAGGAACTCAATTGGACTTCACTGAATTAAATTACAAAAGAAGGTTCAAATAATCCCCATATTTTGAATTCACAGCAGTCTCAGTGATTCTTTTGAATTCTGCTTGGACTCTTCATTCGGTCTGTGTCCAGGCTCTAATTTTAGGGGTGCGGATCTTGTAGCGCTGCCTGGAGAGCATGTGTAGGAATTTTCATTGTCTCCACCAGGCTGGCTCAGTAGCATCTGCAGAGCAACACTGCCATCTGCTGTGAAAACTTTCAAAGCAACTAAGAAAAATCTGCCAAGTACTTGTATTTGCTGCCTTTGTTCTTCAAAACGCAAATCAAACTACAATTGATCAACGTTTATTAAAATTAATTCTAACACATTCATTAACTTTTAAGGGAATTACAAGGCATGTGGCATCACTGAATGTCTACATGAAGTGTTCTCTCCAGGAGAGAGAACAACACTAATAGGATGGGAGGCTCTGAATCGGGGGACCCCAGATGCTAAAGTACTAGGTTGCTTACACACACACAAAAAAATCTTAATGTGCCTTTTAGTGAGGTCTGTAGAAGCCTTAGACTGAAACCACACATTACGTGTCAAATATGCTTATCCTACCGCAGTCTACAAAACGTGTTACCCCAGCCTATCACGGAAAAATACATTCTGACCAAGACTCATAATTTAAGAGATCTGAGATGTCATTGAAGAATGTGTCCTCAGAGAGCAGGAAGTCAGAGTATTGATGAGTTATGTCTCTGTGCCACCTTAATCTTATCTATTGAAAAACTGGTAAATATATGTTTAAACTTCTTCAAGGGATTAACCTCCATAGTATCCTCAATACCTTATAAAACAAGAACCAAACTTCAGACTTTCTCCCTCCTACATACGGAAATCTATTTTTGTAGACCTACAGAAAGATTTGTATTTCTCTTTCTTCTAGGAAGTAAAATATTCAAAGATCTGAACATAAAAGAATAAACTGCTGGAGGTGGACAGAGCAGGAATAGGAAGAACAAGGTGGCTTTTCATTAGTTTGGGTTTTTTTATTTGGCTTTTGCAGGCATCAGAAGTTATACAACAGTGCCACCCTATGGCTTTATGTGGAATAACAGGCAGCTTTCTCCAGTGCGATTTTCTTCTTGGGGCCTGTTTTTTTACAGAAAATTACGCAAAAAGTTAACCTGGCACAAAATGTAATAGCATTTTTGTTTTTGCCTGTTTCATTTCGTTTTTAAGGTGCAAAGAGTCTTAAAACCTTATGCTGAGATATCAGAACTTACTATTTTATGAGTCAGAAGATGATGACTAATCTTTTAGATGGCCTGAGTCAACTACTAATCATGCGTGTGCTCTTGGGCAAATTCCAGTAGCCTCCCTGGGTCTCACTTTCCCGTCTGTAAAATGATGGGTTGGTCTATAAATCTGCACCATTCAATATGGTGGCCAGTTGTCGCAAGTGGCTATTTAAAATTAAATTTAGTTTAATTAAAAGTAAATAAGATTAAAAATTCACTTCCTAAGTCATATTAGTTAAATTTCAAATGCTCAATAGCCCCGTGTAGCTAGTGGCTATTGAACTGGACAGCACAGATGCAGAATATTTGCATCACAGCCGAAAGTTCTATTAGCACTGACATAGCTAAAATGTATGTTTCTTACCAAACATCATTTACATGCTTATACCAAAAATATTTTAGGAACCAATTTAATCAAGGTGAACCATACAAACAACAACGATTTGAAAAGCAAAATAGAAGAGAAAGAAAGGGACAGAGAAAGAAAATGAAGTCCAGATTCCAGGCTTCCTGCCACATTCATTGCTGCTATCTGATAAGCGATTCGAGTTTTAATTCCAGTCTTCAAACCAACTCATCTGCAAAATGAGGAGAAATCAAGTGCCTGCATTCATAGTCAGCATTACAAACAAGGGAGGACCTAATGTGCAGCATAAATTTTCAATGGTGACATCTCAGAAAAGAATTTGCTGACAATTCTGTGTTCACTTGTGGAGCACAGCCCACACAGCAGGCTGCCTGGTTTTCTTAAGGACATTTAGGTGATTTTCTACCATTATACACGGAAGGTGCTCCTAACACATCAGTTATGGCTTGGATATTACAGCAACTCCAGCACAACCTGGACTGTCACAGTGGACCTTGGCCACACTCCAGAGAGCAATGTGCTTGGGAACTGACAGCACGCTGCAGAGGTCTTGCTGATGGTATGTGCATATCCTCTGATTGGAGCCACAGCATGACACCTGGGCTGCACAAGGCTGCATCACAAAACCACTCTGCTGGTTCTAAAGCCACAAATGCTTGGCTCCATCCAGCACATGTCTCTGCCAAGGATCTGGCCAGCAGTCAAATCTGCGGCAGTTAGCTTTCTCCAATGTTCCCTTCTGTAAGAGCAGGAGGTGTGGGAAGGGGGCAATCATGAGAGTGATATGATGAAAATCTGGAGCTCATTCCTCAGTATTCAATACCCTGAGGGAAGCCTGATGTAGATGTCTAGATCATTTCTAGTTCCCTGCTGAAAACGTCATAAGGACTCCCATGGCTTTGAGCATGATGGCCTTAAAAGGGTGGGATGAAGTCAACATTATTCACTTTCTCCATGCCATCAAGCCATCATCTGTAACGTGATATAGAATGCAGAGATCAACAAGGTGTTGTCCCCCTCGCCCCTTCCCCGGGAAATCCCTCTTAACCTTTCTGGAATACAGCCAGGCTGAACACGATGTTTCCTACAATCTAGCAGGGCTGAATTTGGCAAGTGTGAAGAATGGGGCCTTGCCAGGAGTCAGGTGAGGTGAGTGGAGCAGGGGCAGATGGGAGGAAAGAAGACGTGCTTTAAGAACCCTTGAGACACAACATCAATAACGTTGGGTAGAACAACCCTGTAAGGAAGGATCAAAGGGAGTAGGGGAGAGAGAGGCTCTTTCTGAGCAAAGGGAGCTGGCAAATTGTATTTGCAAACACAAGGAGAACACAGACATGACCACACTCCGTGAATAATAGCTGCCTTACACTGGGCTCTGCTCTGGGTGGAGTGTACCTGTCAGTCTCCTTAGACACACAAACACAGCAGAGAGTGATTGGGTCTATTTGCATTATCTCAAACACAAAAGACAACAATAACCATTTAGACCTTTAAAATTCCTTTCCTTCTGACATTTTCTTTTTGGCATAGCTGAAAAAAACAAACCACTGAATCTGACAGCAAGTTCTTTGGAGGTTTGATGCTCATCCCTTATGTTACCCAGATATTCTAAATTATCCTCACAGCAAAAATGACAACAGTACCCTGTTCCCTGTAGAAGAGATGGGGAGAGCAGAGAATTGCAAAGAAAAAATACATAAATGAACTCAGCAGACTGTTAGGGTTCACAGGACCAGGGAAAGGATGAATGCATTCCTTAAGGTTGGAGATCAAGTGGATGTTCCATCCAGAGCTGTTCCATCCAGAGCTGTGCTTTCTTCACAGCCACAAGCTGAACTGTCTTTTCCTGCCCCACAAAGGAAGGGATATTGCCATAGTACTAGGATAGATAGAAACACAGCTATGTCACAGATTCTGAAGCAAAGGCTATCCACAGCATTTTTCCGTATCCTGTCATCAAGGACTCGGTGTTTCAGTTTTTAAAAAACAAACAAAAAAAGGTGGAGTGTGAGTTAGGAGAATGCATACAGAGACAAACACGCACAAAATCGCACACGCTCTTAATGACAAGAATGACGCCCTGCCTCAGAGGTGATATGAGTATGGGGATTAAAGCAGTGCAAGTCATGGCCAAGGATCAAGAGATAAAGGCCTAACGACCACATTTGTCCAGACCACAGATGAATTTCTCTGCCATGCCTGAGCCTTGACATAGTGGGCAATGCAGACATCGAGCTGCTGAAAGGTCATACAAATAGCCTTTGCCCACGGCTCTGTTTTCTAATTCAGTGAGAGGAAGATAATACAGGGATGCTTCAAAAGGCTTCATCACTCACTTCTACAACTACTTTTGACAGAAAATTCTCCTGCAGCCCACCAGATCATTGAACTCGATGGGATTAAAACAGAACAGATAAACATTGATTTTATATCGCCATCAATCACCTGCTTTTGCTGCTTTTTTTTTTTTTTTTTTTTTTTTGTTGCCATGGCCATAGTATTCCTTTCTTCAGCTCTCTTCCTGTTTTCCTTTCAAAAATGCTAAAATTGCATTGGAAAATGCCCTTAACACTGTTCTCTTCAAGGGAAAAACAAGTCAGTCTTATGTTGTTAAAAAGTACCTGTTGGAACTAGAAGGTTGGATAGGAAATAGTCTTTTATTTCTAACACCATCTCCTTCATCTCTAAGTCTACCCCTAGTCAGTTGAGTATCCACCTGGAATAAATACCATTATTAGGGAATGATATTCAGCTACATGATATCTCCACTAAAAATCATCTAAAGTTGAGTTAAGGGTGAGAAGATGGATAATGTGTGCAAGACGATTTAGTGCAGGAGGGGATCAAATGCAGTATTCAAGCAGACATCTTTCAACCTCTCTGGTTAAAATAGATTAGCAGTATGAGAAGGGCATTTTAAACAATGGGACTGGGGAGAGTCGGTTCTGATTTCTTAAACAAACAGAGAGTCTGGATTTGGGATGATGTACCAACAGGTGAACACCTTATTATTTACCAAAAGTAAACAATAATAAAAGTATTCTTCACCCTGGCTTCTATCAGATTCACTCATAAGGAGAAAACTTTCAAATAAAGATCCCTGGCTTCTCCCTTAGACCGCTGAATGAGATGGCTCAAGACCTCCATTGCAGACCCTGTTCTAGATGGTAAAAAGAAAAGGGCATTTATCTTCCTCAAATAAATCTCTAGGCTTGTGACAGTGACAATCTGGAACTGTTACTATTCAAGTAAAGATCATTTTGGCAAAATGCTATGTTTCTCTTCAAAATATATTTAGGTGC
Organism: Macaca mulatta; assembly: GCF_049350105.2. NCBI lineage: Eukaryota > Metazoa > Chordata > Mammalia > Primates > Cercopithecidae > Macaca > Macaca mulatta. The sequence goes on along the minus strand of NC_133407.1, from coordinate 64,760,204 downwards.
TAATCTGACATTTTTCTGCCTGTCCCCTTTTTATACTCCTCTTTATCCAAGTGTAACACACACTCTTTGATGTAGTCCTTTCAAGTCAGTCTTCATTTCTCAGCTGTTTATCCCTTCATTTTCCTTAGGCAGATAATCAGAGTACCTGTCAATCCTCCAAGCGGGAAATCATTCTGAAAAAACATTGAAAATAGAGGTGTTGTCTGCTCTCCCGAGGGATGTGAAGAACAAAGGTTAAACAATGCCTCCCCCGCCGTCCAAGTGTCCTGTGCTCATCTGTCTCCAGTATAAGTACTGTGGCTTTGAATGGCATTTGTGGGGACTTAAATTGTGGAGTAGCACTGCCCTTGACATCTCAAATCCAGAGGCCTTTTTTTTTTTCTTTTTAACCACAGGGAATCTGTGCTTCTTCACATCTTAAAAGCTCTCCTCTTCTATATACAGGTGAATACTTAGGACTACTGTAATCTTTTTCATTAGAATACGTACCAGCAGAGATTTACACATCTGTTTTATTCTACAAAGAATGTTATTTACGTGCATGTCTTTTTATTTCTGCAGCTCATTTCTTTATGAATAAATATGGTAGGCAGGACTGGAGTGGGTGGTTGAAAGGGCACAGAAAAGCTGAGAAGCACTTAATGGAATGTATTACTTTCCAATTTGAGATGTCCTTTGTGGGTTTAAAATCTGACTTTACATCTGCAGGGAGGATATAGGTGCATTAACTGTGCCTGTGCAAACCGCTGAACCTTGGCTTTTCTTCTTGCTGGATCTTCCCGAGGAGCTAAAGTAAGGCAGCAGCCCAGGAGGAATAGTGTAAATTCCCCTCCATTGCAAGTTGTTGCTATACCCTTGCCATTTTCCTCTGCTTTTGGGGGCCATGTAAAGACAAAGCATCCTGTCACTGTCAGTTGTTTCATCCCACAATATGGGGCCATGTATTCTATGGGGGCCCAGTCATTTGTCTGGATGCATCCACAGAGGAGGCAGCTGTGCATTGTCTGCAGCTAACTAGAGAATTGGAGTGGGAAAATTCAGCTGGGAGATCGCTGTGAAACTGCCAAGAACTCTCTTGAGCTCCTTATTTGGATAAGAACCAGAGTGAAGTGAATAAAGACCAAGGAAAACATATCCTATGTCTTTATGGTGCCTTCCCTGTACCTTGGCCTCCATAGGTGGCATGCTTTAAAAATTGACACTGCAGTACCATTTCTCTCTTCTTCTTTTAGAATTAGGTTACAAGGGTTTTTATTGTTGGGTTTTTTTCCCCCTGAATAGAGGTTGTTCAGAGAACTTACATTAAAGCAACATTCTCCATTCTTTTCTTGACTTTACTGGTCTTGTTCTAATAAAAATTATTTCACGCAAATATTATGATAATAATATCTGTGTTAAAACACAAAACACAAATCCAGCATTTTCAAATTCTAATCTGTTTCTTCACCCATTTCTTAGCCAAGATAATTTTTCCAGTCAGTTCTATGGAACTGCATTAGTCTCTTCTCACACTGCTAATGATAATTAAATGAAAATAAAGCTAGATTTCTCTCTTTCCCTTTGACAAACTTGTTTATGTCTCAATGAAGATTTGGGTAATCACACAATTTATTGATCCCATACTATGGACCAGCATGATAGAAGACAACAAAAATTTGCCATGTTGATGTTCGTAACTACATAAGATGACTAATCACTCCAACTCCATAGATGAAGAAATAGAAGCTTCTAGAACTCAAGTTAATTGTTTAAGGGCTCAGAACTTACGTGGTGGTTCTGGAAATTAAACCCAGGTCACCTTATCTCAATATATGTAGCACATCCACTACACAATAAAATATTGCTAAAATAGGAACAAGAAACCCTTAGGAAGTTTTTTCCTAATGTACACCCGCCTAGATTTTCTTTTCCCATTCATCTCACAGAGATGGGCAGACTGAAAATAAATGACTAGCTATGTCAAAGATTCTTCACTCAAAAAATTCAGAGAAAACATAAATAGATCAAAATTTCCCATAAAAGAATATACTCTCTGCTATCAAGAAAAAGTGTGTGTGTGTGTGTGTGTGTGTGCGTGTATTACATAGTCACATGATGATACACACTGATTATATTCTTTCCCTCTGTGTCCCTGAGGTGCCCAACCAAGAACCATCCAGGCACTGTTATTTTCCATTCCTTAAATTCCAGTAGAAGAGCAAAAACTTACTGCAAAGTGCCAGAAGTGGGTAGATTGCACACAATTCAACCCTAAGGGCCTGTCTAATCAATGTACTGGCCCGCATTTTTCACATTTTATGGGACAGCAGGGAAAATTGTTGAGAAGAGCCAATTTGCAGCTGTGTTCTTAATTACGCCTTCTATGTGAAAGGAGGCGAATTTTTCAGCAAGAGACTGCAGCTGCATTCATAAGGCAGGAAGACCCAGTGTTTATAGCAGATAATTGAATGCCATAGAGGTCCCAGATCCCAAGGTGGACTGAGCAGCCACCTCTCTGTGTGGCCCGGTCAAGCTACTTGACTCCTTTGTGCCTCAGTCAAGCCTGCTGCCAAAGTGTATTCAAACAGCAGGAACTGACTGCAAAACAGATGCTATATGTGGGTAAAACTGTCTGGGATAATTATATTTCCCCAAGTCACTGTCACTTGCAAAATAGTAGAGTTCAAAAGTTTCTCCCTGCATTGAGTGTCTTTGAGCTATTAGCACTGCTGAGTCAGAATTGTTTCTTTCACACACGGGCAGTTTACTCTGGGCCATCTTGGAAAGAATAGCATAAAATCCTGATGTATCTATATTGATTAGTACCAGGTGTAGTGAGAAAGAATAGCAGCCCACCAACCTAGGTGTGCAAGAAATGTAATTTTATTTTTCTGTAACTGAGCTCAATTGCTATTAAAATTCCTGATTCCCCAAAGAAAGAGAGAAGAGAGTTCAGAGATCATCTTCATTTTCCTTGTGATTGCATTTAATTTCAGATTGTATATATTGTTTGCAACAAGGCACTGGAATAGTCATTGTTTCTGAGTCATCATCTATACTCTTCGGCATCCCCTAAGACATTTTCCTCCCTATCATGTGCCATGATGGTCACTGTTGAGTTGTCCCTGTTCCCTTATGTATTGCTTTATGCATCAGTTGTTGCCATTCCATCTGTGAAGTACGAAAATGATGTTGCTATTATAGGCATTTCAATGGGGCTGTCTGAGGCTATTCACCTTTCCCAGGCTTCTTTTGGGAACAAGAAAATTATTCTGTGCCTCACCGTCACTGAGGCATGAGGGAAAACTCTTCTCAGGGTTCCCCAATCTTATCTGAACTTCTGTTCTCTACTCTACCCTGCGTTTAAGGAGGGATGGCAAGGGGCACAGAACTCATCTTTCATAAACACACTGAATCTAATCTCTTGTTACTACCCTCCAATTCTCTGACTCTCTCTTTAATTCAGTAAAACTTCATCTGGGCTTAGGAGGAAGAAAACTTTCAACCGGATTTCTTTTTACACTCAGAGCCCCTTGAGAGCCTGAGGTCTCTCTGCTTCTGTTATAACGTTTCTAACAGAGGTAATGGGTGGTTCCTAGTTCAAATAAGAAGAAACAAGGAGCAACAGAAACCATATGAGTTAATATTTCAAACATGTCATTTCGGTGTCAAGTTTATTGGTTTTACCCTGAGTATACTCTTGGAGAGTTTGTGTATTTCTTTCCTTTCTCATTCCTGCCAAGTGAAAAGATGCATATTGATGTCTGCCTGATTTCCATCCATTCAACCACTCGAAAGGCACACTAATTATGTAAATATTGACATTGCTCCATACTGGTTAGTAAATAGCGTTGTTCAAGACCACAAGTATTACCACTGCTATTCTGTCAGCCCCTGACCCTCCTAATGACTAAAATCTGCCACATTGCAGGGCTACAGGATTCTTCCCCCACACTATATCCAACATCCACTCTTATTGGCCCATCCCTTAGACTTACTAGTTGTTGAACCTTCTGAATGTCACTCCTGGCTATGTTGTTGAGACTTAGAGGGAGAAAAGTCTAGGTGAGTGCTCCTGAGGTACTCCTGGCACTTGGAAGTGCATATCCATCCTTCAGGAAAGGTTGCCTGGGCCCATGAGCTACTGTTGAACTTCCAGAAAGGAACCACTAATGATAAAACTGGAGACTCCCATTTAGATATTGTGGTTAATCCTAACTTAAAAGACACTGGAGGTGATATCTAGAACAACCTAAGTTTATCTTGCGCTCCCACTGGCTACTGGTTCTACAGATTTGAGCAAAGGCTTAATCTTTTTGTGTCCTAATCTCTGTAAGAGGTGGTAATAACTCCCGTATCTTAGGAATAAAATGTATGAATATCAAAAGAATGTAATAACTGCCTGCCTGCCTGCCTTCCTAACTTCCTTCCTTCTTTCTTTTCTTCCTGAATATTTCAATTAAAAAACAACTAGGTGGGCCAGAACAGGGGTGCAGTGGGAGACAAGAAGGGTGGAGTAGGGATAGGCACAGGTCTATTCATCTACTCAGAGGATCAAAGACTAAGTGGTTAGGTAGGCAATCATGTGGCCTGGTAGAGGATGGATGAATGCTCCAGTAGGTGAATGCAGAGACCCACTAAGAAGTTTGGAGCCTGAGTGGAGTAAGAAATATATTTATACAGTTGCAATGAGTCAGGGGAGCAATTATATATAGGAAGATTGGCCAAATAAAAAAACATACAATGAGAATAATGAAAGCCAAGTTTTTCACTGTTGGAGAAAAGAGTTGCAAATATAGAAAGGCAAAATTAGAATATGCTTTGTAAAGTTAGATTAGAATTGTAAGTGTTAGTATAATTCAGTTTCCAATTATATTGATAGATACAAAAGTAAATATACTTGTAAATATGTGTATATATATTCTCTCTCACACACAAATACACATTTCGTAGTTCCACACATTGTGAAGGTCTGCGAGCAGGGACACTTCAAAAGCAATGAGTATACCTGGCACCAGATCTTGGTTTCTAAATACCATTTTCCACTAAAAGGAAACAGTAACCCTTGGAGAAATAGCTGAAGCAGTGAAAGTACAAGATAATTCTGAAATCCTATGCCAAAAAATACAAAAGGCTAAAAATGACAGAGATGTTAAAAGAACAAAGAAGCCAACTTGAAGGAGTTTCACTGGCCAAATCTGGGTCAGTTTGAGTTTGACATCAAAATATGTAATGATAAAAATAGATTATAACCCATTAAATAACAGGAATCCAGGAGACTCTACTAATGTAAGTAAATAAATACTTTAATTAATTGATAAGGGGAAGCTTTTTATTACAATAGAATATCAACTAATAAATAGAGAAGAAATAATAGAATTAGAAAAATCATTTTTAACAACTGTCAAATGTCAAGAATGCTAAACTACTGGGTGAAATTTCATAAGGAATGGGATATTTATAAAGCCTCAAAGTACCACAAAATACATAGTAACTACAAAGAAAATAAAGAGCAACTCTTCAGTGGATAAACTGGACAAACATCACTTCAATGGTGTTTTGGGAATGATTAAATTTAACATCACTAATATAGGAGCAAATAGATGTTTTATCACACTTGACAGGATCCAATGAAAATAACATAGAGGTACTTTTGCAATATTTTTACCAAAAATACATAATCTGAATTTTTTCATAAATATCAGAAAAGTCCAAATGAGGGATAGTCTAAAAAACAGCCTGCATGTAATCTTGCAAAGTGTCAAGGTTGGGGACAGACTGAGGATTCCAGATGAAAGGAGACAAAAATCATGACAACTAAATGTAATACAGCATTCTAAACTAGATCCTCTGTCATAAAGGACATTATTAGGACAATTGGCAAAACCTTAAATGGGGTCAGAGGATCAGATGGGAGTAATATATCAATGTCAATTTCCTGACTTTGATGATTATATTATGGTTGTGTAGCAGAATATCCTTTTTGTAGGGAATACAAACTAAAGTATATTAGAATGGTGAAGCATTGTGTCAGCAACTTACTCTAAAAGGGTTCAGGGAAAAAAAAGTTCTTTGATTGTTGCAGTTTTTATTATAAGTTTAAAACTGTTTTAAAAGATTTTTAAAGTAAAAGAGGAGAGAAAGGGGAAAATACAGTATATGTAGCTAAGAGAAATTCCCTTTGCATAGAAAAAGGACTGGAAGAAACTACAACTGGCTGAAGCATGTGGGAATGCAGCATGTATGGATGGCCAAGCACAAATATGTGATGAGTCATCAGTCTCACTGCCCTGTCAGGGTGAAAGAACCTCTTGAGAATATTGCCTTACCCAAACACACACTTTAAAGAAAAACAGATCTGAAGAACCGAGGACCAAAAAAGAGTTATTTATAGTGCTTATAGGACGCACCATTGTGTTATTTTAAATGGTTCTAATGAACTTGACCAGCATTGTGTAATAGAAACCAAAAGCATGGAAAAAGTATCTTTAGGCCAGGCACACTGGCTCATGCCTGTAATCCCAGCATTTTGGGAGGCCAAGGTGGGTGGATCACTGGAGGTCAGGAGTTTGAGACCAGCCTGGCCGACATGGTGAAACTCTGTCTCTACTAAAAATACAAAAATAAAAATAAAAATAAATTAACTGGGCATGATGATGCACAACTGTAATGCCAGCTACTTGGGAGGCTGAGGCAAGATAATCACTTGAACCTGGGAAGCAGAGGTTGCAGTGAGCCAAGATCATGCCATTGCACTACAGCCTGGGCAACAGAATGAGATTCCATTTAAAAAGCAAACAACAAAAGTATATTTAATAGAATATTAAAGTGTGCTCTAATAATGGCTCAAAGTGTTACCACTGTTAGTTCTTGACCAGAAACAAAATCAATTAAAATTATTTTAATATCTCTTATTCTTTTAACCAAATAAAAGCAGCAAAACTGGTTATAATGGAGTTAATTGTCTTTTCATTGAAGTACTGACAATGACAACCTGACTTCTACCTACTCATAGAACCCTTATATCTGAAAAATTCCTTAATTACACACGTAGCTTATGCAAGGCAAAATCCCGCCGAATCTTCACATCTATTGCCACAGAAAGAACTTCAAATTACTTTTCATGGCTGAATAGAAAAACTGCCTGAAAATGCTGACCAAGAAGTTTCTTCGCTAATGGTAAAGAAATTGAAACAGATCTAGTAAAGTTGTCAAGGAGACAGGCAAATAAATTAACAAAACAAAGTGTAGTACAGTGGTTAAGAGCACAAAGCCTAGAGCCAGACTTCCTGCCTACAAATCTTAGCTCTACCACTGTAGTGCTGTGTGATCTTTGGCACTTTACTTAACCTCTCTGTGCTTTAGGTTTCCCAATTGTAAAACGAGGATAATGACAGTATCTACTCCATAGAGCTGTTGCAAGATTTAATGGGTTGTTTTATGACAAGTGATTTAAAGAGTAATTAGTCTATGATAACTGATCAGTGAGTGCCAGCTGTTATTTAAATTTTTATTATTTATCACTTTTGTATATAGTAGAACTGTTGACCCCAAAACAGAGTCCTAAAGCTATTTCTCTAGGGACAGCACACAAACCTCCACTCTACATTTTAATGTATTTTTGTTAGTCTTTTGAAAATGCTAAATCCTGCTGAGTCAAAAGGATTATTTTCCATACAAATGTTAAAAATGAATTCTAATTTGGGAGGAATGCAGGAGAAACTAAAGCCAACATATTTTAAATTTTTGTGCAGAAAAAGCAGTTAAATAATTAAATCAGAAAACTCAAATAAGATTCTTGTAAATACTCTTTATAAAGAAATTTTGCATTCACTTTCCATTGTATCTTTATACCAACCCTGTAAGACAGGGTAGGCAGATCAAGTAATAACACTTTTTTTTAAAGCTGAAGAAACTGAGGTAAAAAAAAAAACAGTTAAGTGAATTTCCCACAACTATAAGGAACAGATGTAATCCAGTATTATCTGTAATTTGAATCAGAATCTAAATCCATATCAAAGCACTGTGAATTGGAAAACGTATGTCATAAAGATTTGGTGGTTAGCACAACTGAGCACAGTTTAAGTCTGTTTCTAGACCACTGTTTGTTCAAGAGACTTTTTTTTCTTAACAGAGGCTTCATCCAATCCTAGTGATAATACTATCTTTAGAAAGACACCAACTAGTGTTTGCATTAAAGAGTTATTCAGATCCTTCCATGCTTCATAGCCAAATATCCCAACAGATATAGTAAAACCAGGTTTTACCAAAAGTAGGTCAATTTCATTGCTCCAAATGACTTGACTAGTTGTGTCAAACCAAAGAAACCAAGTTAGTTTAGTGAAAAAGTTATACCAATAGTTAGACTGAACTGACCAATTTATGTTGTGTGTTCCTAGCTAATCCGGCTACCATCTGACTAGTTTGGCCAATAAAGCCACTAAAAATGGATGATTCTATTCGTATGTAAAGAAAAATAGCAATAGTCATAAGTTCCTCAGAATACTTTAACATCGATCTCAGACACTTGTAGGAACAATCATTTAAAATCAGATATGCTCTCCCGCAACTACAAAACCTGAATAGAACATTGAGAGAGACTGAAAATAATGAAAGAAGTTTACTGTTTATATTAACAAAAGACTTCTCTAACAGCAATGTTGCCCCTACTTTTTTATAACTAAGAATGATTCTTAACATAAATAAGGTTATGTATGGTGGCTCAGCTTTGGAAGACTGAGGCGGGAGGATCACTTGAGACCCGGAGTTTGCAACCAGCTTGGACATCATAGTGAGACCCCATTTCTACAAAAAAATGAAAACTTTGCCAAGCATGGTGGTGAGAGCCTGTAATCCTAGCTACTTCGGAGACTGAGACAGGAGCATCACTTCAGCCCAAGAGTTAGAGGTTCCAGTGAGTTAGGATCATGCCACTGCACTAACCTGGGCAATAGAGCGAGATCATCTCTGGGAAAAAAAGAAAAAGATAAATGGGTTTCTTCTATGTCAAAGTAGAAACAGAACAGAACACCAAAAAATCATTTTAAAAAAGTGTTTTTGATTATATAAAAATCAAAATAATTTCTAGAAAAAACATCAAAAACAGTATTAGGAGAAATATTCAGAAAAAAATACTTGCAATTCATATAATACATTAAGGGTTATCTATGAGGTTCAAGGAATTTCTACCAATTTATAAGAAAAAGATAACTTAGTAAAAAAAAATACAAATGGGCAAACATTAGGAATAGTCAATTAGAGGAAATTCACATGACTTGTAAACATTGGAAAAGATGCTCAGTTTCACTAGCCATCAAGGACATGCAAATTAAAACTAAGTTGAGGTACTATTTTTCATCTGTCACACCAGAAAAAAATTAAGAAAATATTAATATCTAATTCCTGTGTATGACATTTTAGTGGAAGTATGAATTGCTATATCAATTTTAGAAAGTGATTTGAAAATAGTAATTAACATTATAAATATACACTCTCTTTGCTCTGGAAATTTCACCTCTACAAAAATAAAAACTTTAATGAGTAGATAGATAGATAGATAGATAGATAGATAGATAGACAGACAGATTAGTTTTTTTATTGCTGTAACAAATTACCAAAAATTTAGTTGATTAGAACAATACAAATTTATTAGAACAACACAAATACAATTCTGGAGGTCAAAAGTCCTAAAATCAAGATGTCAGCAAAGCTGCATTCCTACTGGAGTTTCCCTTCCAACTTCCAGAGTGTATTTCTTTACCTTTTCCAGTTTCCAGAGACTACCTGCATTCCCTGGCTCATGACCAGTTCCTTCTGTCAATAAGACCTCTGCTTCTGTCCTGATAGCTACCTCCTACATTCTTCTTATGAGAACCCCTGTGATTACCCTGAGCCTACCTGAATAGTCTCTCCAACTCAAGGCTTTAACTTAGTCATGTCTGCAAAGTTCATTTTGCCATATAAGATAAAATAAGGATTAAGGGTTCCAAGGGTTAGGATGTGAATATCTGTGCGAGGCCTGTATTCACCCTACTATATTTATATATCCATGTCCACATACACACACACACACATTTACTATTCAAAAAGCATATTGGGACATTCAGCTTTCCATGACAAAGATATTAAAGTTAGATCCCCACCACATACCATCACTCAAATTCTGAAGATATTGAATACTGGAATGAGAAAACAAAACTCTAAATCTGTTAGGGAAAAAAGGAGAAATATCTTAATAAGAACTTTAACCCAAGTGTATTAACACATGCCTAGAGTTCCAACTACTTGAGGTGAGAGAATCGCTTGAGCCCAAGAGTTCAAGGTCAGCCTAGGCAACATAGTGGGACCCTGTCTCTTAAAAAACATATATATTTTAAAATTTTAGAAAAGTGATCTTTAAAACAGACACAAAATGACCCAGTGTTTGCACTTTTGAGACTACATCCTAAAGGAACTCTGACACATGTATAAGGAGATATGTACCATTATTTTATTAGCAAGATCTGTGGTGACCAAAAATTAAAAAGTGTAGATATTCATTAGGGCTATGGATGAATCAAATGTAATATATTGTATTATGAAATATTCTGCAGCAATTAAATAGAAAACTAAAACTCTTTGTAACTAATTCTCCAAAACAGCTTTGAATGAAAAAATAATTTTATTCTTCTGTTCAAAACCCAGAAAATCGTGTTTCACTCGAAACGGCTACAGACCTTGAACGGCCTAGCATCCCTGCATGAACTGGTATTATTGCTTCTCTGACTTTACTCATTATGCAGTATGCACCAGCCACACTGGCCTCCTGGATGCCCCTAAATACACCATGCGCACTTCCACCTTACATCTTTTGCACTGGCTGTTGCCTTTGCCTGGAATGCACTTCCCAGCTACTTCCCTCATCTTCCTCAAACCTTTACTCAAATTCCTCCTAATCAATGAGGCCTGTCGTAACTACTCAAATTAAAATTGCAACTCAACTTCACTCCAGCCTTTGAGAGTCCCAAATTCTGTTCCCCATTTCATTTTATCCTTCATAGCACTTACTTTCAAACACATTCTATAATCCCATTTTTTGGTTGTGTTTCCTGTTTGCTGGCTGTGTCCTCTGGCTACAGCATAAACCCCGTGAGGGCTAGGATTTTGTTTCATCCCCAGAAGTTTCCTAAAACCTAAAATAGCACCTGACACATAGTAGGTCACTGAACATGTAGAGCGTATAGGAGAGAAACATTGAATGTGAACACTAGGGAAGTGATAGAATACATTCCTTATTACAGAACATCATGAAAATTTTAAAAGCATGAGTAAAATCTGTATCTGGTGGTTTCCAGAGGTTCATGATGGAGAAGAGATAAAGTGATATGTACCAGGCTGCTTATACTAGTTACCTTGAGGAAGAGAAGAAAAAGTTGTAAAAATAATAAAAAGATTATAAAATGGAAAAGACAGTATAATATTAAGTAAAAATATGGACTACAAAGATATATGTAAATACATGTGTACATATGTATTATTACTATACTATGTAAAAGTTTTAAATGGATATCACTGATGATTAGTAAAACAACTTGAACATAAAAATATTAATTAGGGTTCTGTGGGCAAGTTTTGTCTCAGAATTCTTATTGTTTTAATGGGCTTTGTAATAAAGTAACATTTATAAAAGAAAGAAAATAGAGAAATCTTGACCTTTTATATTTTCACAAATAACTTCTAAAAGGAATATTTTCGTTAATTTTTGAAATACAAAAGACTTCAAAAATAAATAAATCTTTTTCCACTACAAACATACTCATTTCTAGAACATATCTCATTGTCTTTCCTGAGCATTATTAAAGAAATGAATATTTCCCAAAATAAACTTCTAATGTGCAATATAAATCTGCCACTTGAGCTTATTAAGCATTGGTAACAGTAAAGGTAGATTCACCAAGTTTCCGCCCAATAAGATTATTATATTATATTTTATACAAGTAAGATACTTTATAATTAATTTCCAAATTGATTTCTGTAGCTTTTATTTTTTTTATTTCAATAAGTTTTTGGGGAACATGTAGTGTTTGGTTACCTGAATAAGTTCTTTAGCGGTGATTTTTGAGTGTAGCTTTTTCTTATGATTCTTTTGTAAAATACAATCTTAAGACACTGGTGGAGCAAGAAGTTTTAGCCTCATCTTATAGATGAAAAGGAGAGAGAAATTCTGAATGATTACCCAAGGTCACTTAGGTAGTTAAATAGGAACTATGCTTAGCTACCCTGACTTCTACTTCAGTTCTTCCATTTTTGTCTGTAAAAATCTAGCAGTCACTTTCTTATAGCAGCTTTAAAAAGTACTAATGAAATATTTTATTAAGATTCTCCTGTCCTCAGCTGAAGAGATCATTCATCTATTGCTTTTCCTCTGGGTTGGAAGAAACATTGGACTTTATAAACCGCCAGATTATAGTCACCTCCCAACAGTCACTGGTGGTACTAAATATCAGTGTTACAGACTATGTTCTTCCAAAATTTGTTTGTTGAAATCCTAACCCCCAATATGATGGAATTAGGAGATGGGGACCTTTGGGAGATGATCAGGTGACGAGAGTGGAGCCTTCATGAATGAGATTGGTGCCCTTCTGAAAAACAAAAAGGCCCAAGAAAGCATTTTTGCCCCTTTCATTATGTGAGGTTATATCCAAAAGACAGCAGTCTATGAAAAAGGAAGGGGGTCCCCACCACTGAAAATGTTGGCACCTTGATATTGAACTCCCCAAATTCCAGAAGAGTAAAAATTAAATATTTATTGCTTAAGCAACTCTATGGAATTTTTGTTACAGTAGACTGAACTAAGACAATCAAGTTATTTTAGAGGCATCTATATCACTGCTTATAATTCATAACCACCAGTAGAATGCAAGTGGATAGCAAACTAAGTTGATAACACAATACATGTTATCAATAAGTGGGCCAAAATTGTTCTTATGGTATTAAGTAAAAGTTTTCACCAGTTTATGTCAAAGATGCCCAATTGCTTTTTCATTTATTTTTCTGTTTCAATGAATAAATATAACCACAAAATTTTCCTATTTTTTTAGAAGAAACTTACAGAGACACAAGGTCACTGTGAAAGGTTAGAAATAAAAGACTAAGAAAACACAAAAGGAATGAGAAAGTGTAATTAGAAAAGTTGTACTCATAATGTTGTGTTGTATTTAGTAAGAAACTGATCCACCTAACCCAGACATTTTTGTTACTTTTCCCTTTAGATGCGCTTGACCTGTGCTAATTCTTTATATTCTCATTTTCTACTGGGGAAGAGCAGTCTGCGTTGTTAAGACGAACGACTTGTCATAGTACCTGTCTGTGGCCATGTAAACAATGAAGAAGCTTCTTCCTTCAGTGATAAAACTGTCACTACCAATTGACTGCATTACTACCACATGCACCTGTGCCCCACACACTAAGAAAGAGAACAGAGATGGAGAAGCAAGTGGGTTAAAGACAAGAAGAGAGCCATGGAATGCAATTTTATGGCATAGTCAACAAATAGTACCCAGGACTTCTCTTATAATCTTCTACTAAAACCAAATAGACTTTTGGTTTCCCAATGTATTTAGCCGATATTTTTTGCTTTTGACAGCTAGATCACATTCCCAGGAGTTACCTACAGCACCACACTCTCACCAAAAAACAGAAAACTTTTCTTTCTGGGAAGTTAGGTTAAGGGAGTTTGTGCTAATCCTATGAAATAAAAGACATGTGAAAGCAAGAGGCCTGAGGGCTCCAGCAAATCAAGAACGATGAAGTGTCAGCTTTTAGCCCCAAGAAAATGTCATAGAAAGAACTTCTACCAAACTTAGACTTTTCAAAATGGCTGTAAAATTGCACTTTCTTGCCTACTTAACAACTCCCCTTGTACCACCCCCAGACACACACATACATTCTAAAAAGTTGGCAGCTGCTGTGGGTGGTGGTGGTGATCCTAGTGGTTGTTTTAGTGGAGTTGGTTTCTTCTGCTTTTGCTTTCATTTTATATCAAAAGCTGGACCTTTAAAACACATTGATTTTGCCCCTTACATTTTTACAAACAACATATTTAAGTGTATATGTTATAAAATTATACATTCAGTGGCCATTAAAAGTAAAATTTGTGGATTCCTAGATGTATACTGACAGCAATAAATAATTTAACATTAACTATTTTAAGATATGGCAAAAATTCTGTGAAAAGTAGTTAAGTAAAATACAGAGTCCTATAAGGGACTGTTAAGAATTTTTCTGACAATTCATATAAATAAAACCAAAATACAAACTTAATAATATCAAGGAGATAAAGTTACTTCTTTGGAAAATGGCACATATGGAACTGCATGTGCTGAGGCTGAGGGGTTAGAGGAGCTGTCTCAGCCCAGGGCTGCCTCTGCCTGGCTCCATCCCCATACACACACAAGATGCTCTCTTATCTGAATGTTGGTTTCTTCATTTATATGCTGAGAGAGTAATGGATATAACTCCTGCAATTGTTGTAAGGCAAAAATAAAATAAAGTTTGGTACATGGTGTTTACAAATTTATAAATCACTACGTATTAGTTAATAAAATTATCAAAGGACAAATTCCTAAAGTACGCAAGTAATTAAACACTGGATGGGAAAATTAAATAAAAGATTAAAGTTAGAGGCTGTGTATTATCATTTCTAAAAATTAAGACAAAGCACTACACTAAGAGTGTTTCAGGGAACATGATAATAACAATAATAATAATAATAATGTGTCTTGCATCTATATGCTAATTTATAACTTAAAACTCATTTAACCTTCTCAATGTGGACATTACTGTTCTTGTTTTATAACTAAGAAAATCATGAAGTGATTTGGCCAGAGTAGCCCATCTCTATACTGCAGAGTCAAAACTGAAATTCAATCTCTATATGTGCTTTTCAAGAAGTGCTATTTATCAAACAAATTAGCTAATGAATCCAGATGCTTTATTATATGACCAAATTCAAATAAAAAGTTCTTAAGAGAAAATAACAAGAGTAGGAACCCTTGTGAACCACTGGTGGGAATGTAAAATGGCACAGCCATTGTAGAAAATAGTATGATGGTTCCTCAGAAATGACATATAGAACTACTGTATAATCCAATGATGCCACTTCTGGGTATATACACGGAGATTTAAAAGCAAGGACTCAAACAGATATTCATACACACATGTTCACAGCAACATCATTCACAATAGTCACATGGTAAAAGCAACTCAGTGTCCATCAGCAGATGAATGGACAGGCAAAATGTGGTATATATACATAATGGAATATTATTTAGCCTTAAAACAGAAGGAAATTCTGAGACATGCTACAGTGTGGACCAACCTAGACATTATCCTAAGTGAAATAAGCTAGTCACAAAATGATAAGTACCTGGAATAGTGATATTCATGGAGACAGACAGTAGAATGGTGGTTGCCAGAGTCTGTTGGGAGGAGAAAATGAGACATTATTTAATGGATACCCAGAGTTTTAGTTTTGCAAGATGTAAAAGTCTAAAGATGGATGATGGCTATGGTTGCACAATAATGTGAATGTACTTAATGCTACTGAACTGTACATTTAAAAATGATTAAAATCATGAATTTTGTTATGTGCATTTTACCACAATTTTTGAAATAAATTAAATTAAATAATTTTAAAACAAATAACACACACATTTGATGAAAAGTATCAGTGTTGGTTAATTTTATCTGTCAAGTTGACTAAACAACAGTGATCAGTGTTTGGTCAAAAATTAGTCTTGATATTACCGCAAAGATATTTGTTTAGATTTAATAAACAGTTAAAATCAGTTGACTTTGAGTAAAGCAGCTCACCCTCCATAATGTGGATGGGCCTCATCAAATCAGTTGAAGACCATAAGAGCAAACACAGAGTTCCCGAAGACAAAATTCTGCATTCAGACTGCACAAAGAGGTTTTGCCTAAGTTTTCAGGGCTTAGACTTAAGACTGCAACATCAACTCTTACCTCACTCTCCAGCCCACACTTTGCCAGCTCCCACAATTGCATAAGCCAGATTCTTAAAATAAGGATCTCTTTGTTTCTCTGTGTGTGTGTGTGTGTGTGTGTGTGTGTGTGTGTGTGTGTGAGAGAGAGAGAGAGAGAGATCCAGAGAGAGACAGAGAGTGTATATGTAATATGATATTCTACTGGTTCTATTTTGCTGGAAATTCATTGAATATAAACTTAAAAGTTTTGGCAAGGTGTGGTGGCTTACGCCTGTAATCTCAGCCCTTTGGGAGGCTGAGGAGGGTGGATTGTTTGAGGTCAGGAGTTCAAGACCAGTCTGGCCAACATGATGAAACCCAGTCGCTACTAAAAATGCAAAAAAAAAAATTAAATAGCCAGGCATGGTGGCCTGTGCCTGTAATCCCAGCTACTCAGGAGGCTGAGGCAGGGGAACTGATTGAACCAGGGAGGTGGAGGTTGCAGTGAGCTGAGAGCATGCCACTGCACTCCAGCCTGGGCAACCGAGAGAGACTCAATTAAAAAAAAAAAAAAAAAAAAAAAAAAAAAAAAAAAAAAAAACCTTAAAATTTTTAAAGAAAAGTGAAGTATAAAAAAAAATCCTAATGCATTCAACAATATTAACCAGTAGAGAAATGCAAATTAAAACCACAGTAAGATACTATTGCACATCTATTAGAATAACTAAAATTAAAAATGATGGTAACACCAAATGCTGGCAAAAATGCAGAGAAACTGGATCACTCATACATTGCTGGTAGGATGTAAGATTTTACAACCACTCTGCATGGTTTGACAATTGCTTCAGTTGCTTTCAAAACTACAAACGCATTAATTACATGACCCAGCAATTACACTCTTGAGCATTTATCCCAGAGAAATACTTATTTTCACAGAGGTGCTTATACACAAATGTTCATAGCCAATTCATTCATATTAGCCCCAAACTGGAAACCACACAAATGTCCTTCAAAGGGTGAATGATTCAGCAAAGGTACATTTGTACCGTGGAATATTATTCTGCCATGAAAGGCAATGAACTGCTAATACATGAGACAACTTGAACTAACCTTAACAAATTATTCTGCATTACACATGGACACAAGGAGGGGAACATCACACACCAGGGCCTGTTGGAGGGTGTGGGCAAAGGGAGGGAGAGCATTAGGACAAATACCTAATGCATGTGGGTCTTAAAACCTAGATGAGTTATTGGTAGATGCAACAAACCACCATGGCACATGTATAACTATGCAACAAACCTGCATGTCCTGCACATGTATCCCATGTAAAATTTTACTTAAAGTAAAAATTTAAAAAAAAAAATCTGCATGAAGAAAGCAAATCTGAAAATCACTCATTGCAAGATTCCATCTCTGTAACAATCATGAAACAACATAATTATAGAAATGGATAACAAATTAGTGATTGCCAGTAGTTAGGAAAAGGAAGGGAGATGGATATGACCATAAAGAGGGACACAGGGAGTCGTGTAATGATGGCTCAGCTGAGTATCTTGATTGTGGTGATGGTTACACAAAGCTACACATGTGACAAAATTACATAGAGCTACACACACATACCCAGCAATGATGCATGTATAACTGGTGAATTC
This sequence comes from Macaca mulatta, assembly GCF_049350105.2. NCBI lineage: Eukaryota > Metazoa > Chordata > Mammalia > Primates > Cercopithecidae > Macaca > Macaca mulatta. Next base: position 64,742,605 of record NC_133407.1, on the reverse strand, counting down.
CGAATAAACTCTGGATTGTGCCAATGTTCTGTTCTTAATGTTGATATTGCCCTGTGGTTTTGTGGAATGTTGGCAGGACTTCTTGGTACATTTCTTTGAATCCATAATTATTTCAAATGAAAGTTTTTAAAAACTAATGAAACACCTTTGTTTCTAAATTATTAATATAAACTTGCTTCCTACGGGAAAGTAGACTATTCAGAATAAATTCTTCATTCTACAGTTTCCTCAATAAACATGTATTTTTCTTGATCCATCTTATGACCAATTTTTGTCCACTTAATTTGCCAAGAATTCATTTTCCAAACAATAAATGTCTTTGTAGTGAAATAAAATTATCAGGAGGAAAATTTACTTTCATAATAACTGTTTGCAGGTTTCTGAAATGTAGCTACACAAAAGTTATCAAGCCTAATGAACATAATAGTCATTCCACTCATACAAATAATGTGATTCTATTTTTTTAACGGTTTATAAGCCCCTTACAGGAACCACACATTGAGATTAGGAATGCCACAGACCATTCCACCACCAGACATTTTTACCGACTAGGTTGGTGCCCTTTCAATACCAACTTGATGAGCAATCATGGCAGACAATATTATTAAGCTAGTTTGCATATTTATGAAGACTCTGTAGCTTAATAAACTGTTATAGGGCGATGAAAGTTTATGGAGATCACTAGAAATGTCAGAATAGTACTCCAAAGATGCAGTAAAACTTAGTAATTTTCTTTTAAATCCCAACCCATCTAAAATAAAAACCAGGGGGGTTTTTAGTATCCCTGGCTCACTCGTAACAAAATTCAGTTTTCTAATGTAGCGTCCTGTTTATCTAATATTGAGTTGACTATATTGAAATCTTGCCATGGGCAAGGGTATCAGTAACACATTTAAGGGATTTAAGTTTAATTTCACGAAAGTTGACTTCTACTATCTTTAACTATACATATAAAACTTGATGAATAGTTAGGCAGAGAGAGAAAGGGGAAAGGGTAGCTAAGATTATAAGCAATACACCATACCAATAAAACTGTAACAATACTACTCCTAAAGCTAAAATATTACCACACTGTTGTTTGGAACTAGATAATAAATCAGATCCTCTTGTTTTAAGCAGATCATTTGTCAGCTTAGAGTTTGTCTCTACAGTGATGACTATTATTGCTCCAACAAAAATTGTAGTAAGACTTCTAAGTGTACATCAACTAAAAGCAACTGATACATTTATAATGCTAATAGCCTTTAAAAGCAAAATTCTGTAAGTTACTTATGGATCTCCAGTTATAGCCTAAACTTTTTTCTTCCAGTGATGGAATTCATCAACTTTTCCCCATTCCTGATTATGTTAGTCTCCTCCCTCTATGAAGCATGGAACGCTGGGACAACCTGGACCCATTTTTATGACTGAGAAAGGATGGAAAAGAAAAATACCTAAAGCTATACTGTAAGTCCAGCCCATCACAGCATATAGAGTTATTAAAGTGATTTCTGCTAAAATCAAATTTTAAAATGTTTCTAAAATGCATTTTTTTGTCCTTTTAAGTAACTGACAAACATACAGGTTGCCCTTGAGAAAATTACAGTAGAATTAAAAATCCTTCACTAGCCAACAACTTTAGGTAAATAAATTTATATTTATTTATTTTCTCTTTTATATCAAGCTTGCTTCACCAAATCATGCCACCATGCCAGACTGATCTTTCAATGTATCAGATTCAGAAGGATTATAATTCACTTTACATTCTTGCTTTTTAACTTCAATCAAAATATTTCTTCTTTCTTCTTCAATCATTTAAAATCAAGTAAGCAAATTTAACACCTTATAAAGTTAAATGTATTGTAAGAATAATACTTTCCATTTGGAGCCCATTTAAATGATTTAGGCCCTTTTGACTTCATTAAATCCCTTAAAAATAATTGTTATTACACCCTTATAAACTACACAATCCCAACATCATTGTCTCCGTTTTACAGTTGAAGAAACAGAGGCTCACAGAAATTAAGTGATTTGCCAAAATAACATAACTTATTAATGAACAATCACAATAGAAGCTTAGTATACAGTTTTTTACACTTTCAGAGTGCTTACTGAAATATACAGTTTATAAATGCAGTGTTAAAGTTTACCCTAACCTGAAGAAAGCTTTTAGATTAAAACACAGAAATCAATGGCATACATTACTTGTTTCCCTTTTAAACTCAGTTTGATAACCCCATATGCTGTTATTACTGTCAGTAACTGCAATATACTCTTAAATTTATCTTTATTTAATTCAAAGTAGGAAATCTTTTAACAGACACCTTTTTAATGACTTTAATTGATTCCAAAGTCAATTATGTCTTATTTTCAGTTTCCCACAGAGTCCAATTCTCAATAATCTTTTCATGCAACTTATTCATTTCGTGCAACTTAACCATTTGCATGAATCTTCTCTGACTTTTTAGAAACTAGGTGTGTATGCTCTGTGAAGGAAGTTTACACGCATAACCTTAGAGGACACATCTACAGAGGTACCATCCATATACGGAAATTGTAGAGTTGTGTATTTATTAAGAAATATTTTTTAAGATGGTAGTCAAGTGGCTTGCTCTAACAAAATCATTATGATTTGACGATTTTCTAACATATGGAAATAAAATGTCTCATGGAAGAGATGGCTTTTTCTGTTTCAGACAAACGTGTCTTACGGACTAGCAGCAGTCCTCTAGAAACCAACTCTCTGTGGAATGATTAGCCAAAGAAGAAAACTGTATACAAAATTTTAAATACCTCTAAAATGAGAATTTCCAAAACAAAAAGGAAACATTGAAAGAGGCAATAGATGTGACAAAGAGAGTTAATATCTTTTTAAAGAGTTTTTTTTTTAAGTGTAGAAGAATATAATTTAAAAAGAAAAAGAAGAACATAAATGGAAATATTTCAGGAAAAGTTATTAAGGAGCATATGGAAAATGTTCAATCTCATTAGTATTCAAAGAATGTCATTGAAGGTGTGGTAAAATGTGATAAAGGGCTACTGCTAATGGCATTATGAACTGGAAAAAAATCCTTTTGAAAAACAACATGTACCTGGACCTGATCAATTCACTCTTGGGACTATATCTTAGATATGGCAGACATGTGAGGTCACTGGCTCATCCCCCAGCCCAATCCTTTCCTCCAGTGCTATCTTCTGGTGAGGTGTGGTTAGATGTCATAGTTCCGGTTAGGAAATGAAAGGGTAAATCTGCTAGGTTTACTTTTCATGCTTCCTTTTCCCTGCTTTGAATGGAAAAAAAATGGTAGTTGTAGCTATAGCATTCATCCCTTGAACATAAGAGAAAGCCCAAAAATACTGTAGAGATACTGGCCTTGAAATCAGTGAATCACTAAATCAATGCCAATGGCCACCACATAACCTCCAAACTTGCTATATGTGAAAAACAATCTCTATCAGGTTTCAGCCACTTACTGGAACGAAAAAGAATAAGAGAAAAAAAGTGATGTGCTTAGGCCTATTTATAGCAGAAATGTTTTACCAAAATGAAAAAACTAAAGCAACCCTACTAATTGGGAAATGTTTAGGAAATAATAATAGACACAAATATGTCAGAGTGTGCAGGCTCACGTCTGTAATCCCAGCACTTTGGGAGGCCAAGGTGGGTGGATAGTTTGAGGTCAAGAGTTTAAGACCAGCTTGGCCAACATGGCAAAACCCCATCTCTATTAAAAACTAACCACAGGTGGTGGCACGTGCCTACAATCCCAGCTACTCAAGAGGCTGAGGCATGATAATCACTCAAACCCAGAAGGCAGTAGGCAGAGGTTGCAGTGAGCTGAGGTTGTGCCACTGCACTTCATCCCGAGTGGCAAAGCAGGATTGTGTCTCAAAAAAAAAAAAGAAAGAAAAGAAAAGAAAAGAAAAACACCTAGGCGCAGTGGTTCACACCTGTAATCCATCACTTTGGGAGGCCGAGGTGGGCAGATCACCTGAGGTCAGGAGTTTGAGACCAGCCTGGCCAACATGGTGAAACCCCGCCTCTACTAAAAATACAAAAATTAGCCAGGCATGGTGGTGGGAGCCTGTAATCCCAGCTACTCAGGAGGCTGAGGCAGGGAGAATCACTTGAACTCGGGAAGCAGAGGTTGCAGTGAGCAGAGATCACACCATTGTACTCCAGGCTGGGTGACAGAGTAAGATTCTGTCTAAAAAATATATTGAAAAAAGGAAATAATAATGGACACAAATCAGACTTAAATAATCAATCTGAAGATTATGTGTATAGTAACTTGATTGTATTCATGACCCCAATTTTTTTAATCCTTTCCTGTATTCATTTCTTTGCCATAAGACTTTGCAGTTACTCTCAACAAAGAGGCAAATCTATTTCCCTGCCCCTTGATTCTGCATTCAGACATGGGCCTCATCTTGGACGAGATGTCAGTTAGCATAACACAAGAAGTCCTGAAAAGTATTCTTCCAATTGTACTTTTTCTCACATTAACATTTTGGCCACTCCATTAGAATAATTCAAGGCTAGCCTGCTGGAGCTGAGACATGCAGGGTGGAGTGGAGCCAAGTCTTCCCAGTCGTCTGAGCTGAGGCCATTCTAAACCACCCGACTACCAGGCAATTCCCAGACGCATGAAGCAGCCCAGGCAAGATCAGCAGACCTGCCTAGATGGCCCAAGGCTAACACCAGAGAAAGCCCAGAGGAGATCAACTGAACCCACTTCAGAGTAACTAACTCTACGGACTTGTAAGGTTTACTGTTGCATGTCACAGAGGTTTTGTGGTTATTTGCTACACAGTCCTTTGTGGCTGTAGATAACTGATATAATGTAAAAAAAAAAAATAATAACTTTTTAACATATGCATTCATCTATGTAATATTCACTGAGTACTCACAACGTACCAGGCATTATAGTCAGTGAAAAAAGGCAGGATCTGATCTTTGACAAACCTGAGAAAAACAAGAAATGGGGAAAGGATTCCCTATTTAATAAATGGTGCTGGGAAAATTGGCTAGCCCTAAGTAGAAAGCTCAGACTGCATCTTTTCCTTACTCCTTATACGAAAATTAATTCAAGATGGATTAGAGACTTAAATGTTAGACCTAATACCATAAAAACCCTAGAAGAAAACCTAGGTAATACCATTCAGGACATAGGCATGGGCAAGGACTTCATGTCTGAAACACCAAAAGCAACAGCAACAAAAGCCAAAATTGACAAATGGGATCTAATAAACTAAAGAGCTTCTGCACAGCAAGAGAAACTACCATCAGACCCAGGTGCGGTGGCTCACGCCTGTAATCCCAGCACTTTGGGAGGCCAAGGCAGGCGGATCACAAGGTCAGGAGATCAAGACCACGGTGAAACCCCGTCTCTACTAAAAATACAAAAAATTAGCCAGGCGCTGTGGCGGGCCTGTAGTCCCAGCTAGTCAGGAGGCTGATGCAGGAGAATGGCGTGAACCTGGGAGGTGGAGCTTGCAGTGAGCCGAGATCTCGCCACTACACTCCAGCCTGGGGGACAGAGCAAGACTCTGCCTCAAAAAAAAAAAAAAAAAAAAAAAGGAAACTACCATCAGAGTGAACAGGCAACCTACAGAATGGGAGAACATTTTTGCAATCTACTCATCTGACAAAGGGCTAATATCTAGAACCTACAAAGAACTCAAACAAATTTACAAGAAAAAAACAAACAACCCCATCAAAAAGTGGGCAAAGGATATGAACAGACATTTCTCAAAAGAAGACATTCATACAGCCAACAGACACATGAAAAAATGCTTATCATCACTGGCCATCAGAGAAATGCAAATCAAAACCACAATGAGATACCATCTCACACCAGTTAGAATGGCAATCATTAAAAAGTCAGGAAACAACAGGTGCTGGAGAGGATGTGGAAAAATAGGAACACTTTTACACTGTTGGGATTGTAAACTAGTTCAACCATTATGGAAAACAGTATGGCGATTCCTCAAGGATCTAGAACTGGAAGTACCATATGACCCAGCCATCCCATTACTGGGTATATACCCAAAGGATTCTAAATCATGCTGCTATAAAGACACATGCACACGTATGTTTATTGCAGCACTATTCACAATAGCAAAGACTTGGAATCAACCCACATGTCCATCAGTGGCAGACTGGATTAAGAAAATGTGGCACATATACACCATGGAATACTATGCAGCCATCAAAAAGGATGAGTTTGTGTCCTTTGTAGGGACATGGATGCAGCTGGAAACCATCATTCTCAGCAAACTATCACAAGAACAGAAAACCAAACACCACATGTTCTCACTCATAGGTGGGAACTGAACAATGAGATCACTTGGACTCGGGAAGGGGAACATCACACACCGGGGCCTATCATGGGGAGGGGGGAGTGGGGAGGGATTGCATTGGGAGTTATACCTGATGTAAATGACGAGTTGATGAGTGCTGACAAGTTGATGGGTGCAGCACACCAACATGGCACAAGTATACATATGTAACAAACCTGTACGTTATGCACATGTACCCTAGAACTTAAAGTTTAATAATAATAATTTTTAAAAATAAAAATGAATAAAACCTGTTAAAAAAAAAAGGCAGGCTACAGAATCGTTTTATTCTATGAGTACAAGTTGTAAATAATACACATGTATATAGGGAAAGGCTTGGAAGGATGCAAAGGCCATTGGTTATTCTTATTTGTTTGGTTTTTGCTTTCCTTTAAAATGACCTCTCAAATGCATGTTTGCAGGTTGGTGGTATGAAAAAAAAAAAAAAAGGAAAGGTAAATATGAACTGGAGTGAAGGGACTGAGTGACAAGAATGCTGAGATGTGACAATGACTCCTTTTTTGTATGAAGAATACAAGGCCATGTTTTTAGGCTCCAGCAAAAACAGCGGAAAACATGGAGCGTTCAGAAATTTGAGAGATGGGACAAGTGACGTGTGAAGTCAGCAAGGAGAAGCAGGAGGAGACAGAATGCCAAGAACAAGTCAGCTGGAAGACAAAGAGGCCACCTCCCCCTCTAAAGCAGCGAGAAAGAATGGGGCAGCTTATGTGTTTTTAACTGTAGAAGGGAAGAAAGGTAACAAAGTGGCTGCCTAAAGGTTTCTATTTTCTTAAGCCCCAGTGCAGCAAAATTATTTACTAAGAGGGAAAAAAACGAAGTGAGGAGGGGGCAAAAGAGTTTGAAAGAAATAATAAAGGGCCGTGAAAGAAAACTGTGGATAACCTGAAAAATTACTGAGTTGTGTTGAAATTTACTTTATCAAAGGAGAAGTTATGTTTTAGAAGAATTTTGAATAGCACTTTGAAGTAACAGCCAGCACAGAAAAGCCTGTATAAAAGTAATGCCTTTATTATTATCTTGATTATGGTATTTCTAAAAGGCTTCATTTTTAAAACTCCTTGTTAATTTATTTAGGGTTTGACATAGATTCATCAAGACATGGAAATTTAAGTATCAGGTATAAAGAAATGAAACACAGATCAAAAAATGCCCAGATGAGAAAAAATTTTAAGTTAGCTTTACACTTAATTTACAATTATAACTTTAATTAGAACATCTTAACTGCTCCATTACTTGATGTGGGTTTTTTTTTCCTAATTCTGTTTTTGCCACCTTAATAGTTTCTGCTCCAAATTGCATTAAAAGATTCTATAGTTGTAAGTTCTTTAGTAGCACTTTGAGAACAAAGTAACCAAAAGAAGAGAGCTAATCCATAACATATATAGAAGAGATCATAGCATTCTGGGTCAAAAATATGATTTAACTTCCCTACTGTGCCACTGCCATCTTGTTTGTGGAACTACACAGTGATTTTTTTTAAGTGTACTGAGAATGAGGCATATATAAATGATTTAAGAACTAGTTTAACTTTGACAATCAGAGAATTAAGTCTTAAGTTTTGAGGAAAACAATGGAATAAGGTCCAAATTTATTGACATCCACAGTTTCCTTGACTTTTTCAAGGCAAAGCATAATTCGACTTGTTTTCATGCTTGTGCATAGCTGTATCCTCAACATTTTAGAGGTTTCAAACTCTTGGCATGCATGTCTGATAAGGCTAGGAGATTAGTTTATTTAGCTGCCAAATAGTTTTTGTTTATTTAATTTGAATACTTTTAGGCAAAATACGCACCCTCTAGTTCAACCTCTACATGACTTATATTCTCTGCCACCTACTTCTCAAAGTCATGCATTGACATTCCTGCTTAGTTGTGAAGGTCTTTGAGGTTGAGCGGGGAAGGCCTCCACCTTATCGTAACAGCGCTGGATTCTATTGTATTCAGGAAACTCTAAGACAAACTCCTGGTTCTGATATATACCTGCTTAGTGCCCATGGACAAGACAGGTGATATTTCTGAACCTCAGAAAGGTATTATCTCTAAATTAATTTAATATAATGTCTATCTCACCAAGTTAGTTAGAAGTTAAATAAGATTCTGTGTACAAGACACCCAGCACAGAGTGATGCTCCAGTGAATATTAGCTCCTTTCCTCCCCTTTATTTTTTTTTGTTTTATTATTATTTGTTTTTTGGACAGTTTCCTTTTTGTTGCCCAGGCTGGAGTGCAGTGGTGTGATCTTGGCTCACTGCAACTTCCGCCTCCCGGGTTCAAGTGATTCTCCTGTCTTAGCCTCCCAACTAGCTGGGATTATAGGCACCCACCAGCATACCTGACTAATTTTTGTATTTTTAGTAGAGACAGGTTTCATTATGTTGGCCAAGCTGGTCTAGAACTTCTGACTTCAGGTGATCCACCCACGTCAGCCTCCCAAAGTGTCCCATTTATTTTTTATTGCTAAGTTCATTAGATGAGAAAATAGAGTTGTATAAATAACTGTTCATTGCATATACCGCTAGCTTTACTTTTGGGTGTTTCGAAGGCTCCAGCAAAATTACATTAAGGGAAAATTCCACCTAATTATAAATAATAACCAATAAGTGAATTGGCCTCAATTAAAACAATTTCATCCAAGACTCTTCAAAACATTAAAGTTAAAATATGTGGCAACAGTATAATTAGAAAGTCAAAAATCTTGCAATTGCCTTGTTTTTGTAGTGAGTAAAGGTAAATGCCTGCATTTTTAAAATTCTCTCCAAAGGACTGTGTTTACCTTTCACTTGACCTCATCAATTTTTATTTATTTATTTATATTTTTACTGTCATACTAAGATTCTTTTCAATGACTTCTTCAATAACTGTAGTTTGAGAACAATTAAGCTTTGTCCTTGAATGAGTAGTTCTAATGACTGGCCTTTCCAAGGAATGACACATTCTGATTGGCTTTGGCAATTCACCAAGTGAAGAGTTACAATGGTTTGTTACAGTTTATTAATAGATCAAATATCACATGAAGGTCCTGTTTATGTTGACAACAATAGGAGTTAAGGACACAGTCAAATCATCTCAGAAGTAGATGTAAGACAAGCAGTTACTCAGTCCAATCACGCATTCCATGTGTGAACTTCTCAATCATATCCCTGATAAATGACTGTGCATCTTCTACTTGTAAACCTCCAATGAGTTGTACTCAACACAACTATGAGCATCTAGTTAAATTTTCAGACAGGTGTAGTTTTGAGAGAGTGTTTCCTTATATTGAACTGAAATCAACTGGCTTGTTAACAGATCTCCCTCCAGTCCCTGCCATCTAATGCCTATAGAGAAAGCCACTGCTATTTCGTCCTCTCAGAGACCTTGGCTAAAATGTCATTTAGATGCATGCTGCCCAGCTGGTGGCATCCTGCAGTTAAACCATAATCACCTGAGAATTGATCTTTACCTCTGTGAAAGTAGTGGCTTGAAACAATTTAATGCAGAGTTCCTGGCCTTTTTCTGTGTTTTCTTCTTCTTCAGAGATTTCCTATGCAGTCAATAGTCTACTTAAGTTGCTGAACCTTGTCTTTCATGAGCTATGCAAATTTTAAGGTCTTGGTCAGGCAAATATGACACTCAGGAAAGTTGATCAAGAAGGCTTTCAATAGTATAGATGGTCCAGACACCAGGTAAAATTGCAAAATACATCCCTCCTATCCATCTAGATAATATCCTGCTCCATCTTGCCTTCAAATACAAGTATTAGTTAAGAGTGCTAGGCTGGATGCAATGGCTCATGCCTGTAATCCCAGCACTTTGGGAGGCCGAGGTGGGCAGATCACCTAAGGTCGGGAGTTCAAGATCAGCCTGGCCAACATGGCAAAGCCTCGTCTCTCCTAAAAGTACGAAAATTAGCCAGGCATGGTGGCGACACCTGTAATCACAGCTACTCAGGAAGCTAAGGCAGGAGAAGCTTGACCCTGGGCAGCGGAGGTTTGCAGTGAGCCAAGATCATGCCACTGCACACCAGCCTGGGTGACAAGAGCGAGACTTTGTCAAAAAAAAAAAAAAAAAAAAAACACAGTGGTAGTGGATAGTCAAGCAGTTCTTGGGCTCTTGAACTATTTAGGCTGTCATTAGACTAATAATCTGTTAGAGATGACTTGTTTTATGTTCTTGAAGCCTGGTGAAAACAATTATACCTAAACTTTAGCTAATAGCCAAGCAAGGCTTTCTGAAGTGGCAAGACGTAGAGAAAAGAAAATCTTGCCTACGCCCGACATAGCAACATGGATGACTCCCTCAACACCCATATGCAAATATATATTCACTCATACATATTAACAAATGAAAACAAAACATGCTAAATCTGAAATAACACCCACCATTTAGGCTATACCCTCCAGCCCAGGCAATCTGAGAAGCAAAGTTAACTGAACTCATTAACTTTTATTTTCTCAGCTCTCAGTTTGTTAGATACTCTGAAGAGAGACATGCTTCTAATGAACTTTTTGGATTAACCATTTATCGTTTCCTCCAAATAGAACCCTTCAACATGACACAAACCTTGCTGACTCCAGTGGGTCCCTCTTCTGGGATTGGGTACTGTTTAATCTTAACAAATCATTGTATTGTCAGTGATTGATTCAGAAACCCTCTTGCCAGTGATTGGTCCAAGAATCTAGGCTTGAGCCAATCAACACACTCTCTGGAGGGGTCACCCTTAGAGTCTGTTTCTGACCCAAGAATGAGTACATGACCTAAAGTGATACAGAAAGCCTGAAAGCCGGGGACCCCAGTTGAGAAGTCTTACTTTAGGCCAATATCCTTGATGAACAAAAATCCTCAACAAAATACTGGTAAACCAAATCCAGCAGCACATCAAAAAGTTTATACACCACAATCAAGTAGGCTTTAGGCCCAAGATGCAAGGTTGGTTCAACATATGCAAATAAATAAATGTGATTCATGACATAAATAAAACTAAAGATGAAAACCACATGATTATGTCAATCGATGCAGAAAAGGCTTTCAAAAAATTCAACATCCCTTCATGTTAAAAAAATTTTCAATAAACTAAGTATTAAAGAAACATATCTCAAAATAATAAGAGCCATTTATGATGACAAACCCATAGCCAATATCATACTGAATGGACAAAAGCTGGAAGCATTCCCCTTGAAAACCGGCACAAGACAAGGATACCCTCTCTCACCACCCCCATTCAACATAGTGTTGGAAGTTCTGGCCAGCGCAATCCAGCAAGAGAAAGAAATAAAAGGTATTCAAATAGGAAGAGAGTAAGTCAGACTATCCCCATTATCTGATGATGACATGATCCTATATCTGGAAAACCCCATTGTCTCAGTACCAAACCTTCTTAAGCTGTTAAACAACTTCCGCAAAGTCTCACGATACAATATCAATGTGCAAAAACCACTAACATTCCTATACATCAACAGTAGTCAAGCCAAGAGCCAAATCGTGAATGACCTGCCATTCATAATTGCCACAAAAAGAATAAAATACCTAGGAATACAGCTAACAAGGGAAGTGAAGGATCTGTACAAGGAGAACTACAAATCACTGCTCAAAGAAATCAGAGATGACACAAATAAATGGGAAAACTTCCATGCTCAAGGACAGAAAAAATCGGTATCATGAAAATGGCCATACATCCCAAAGCAATTGGTAGATTCAGTGCTATTCCCATTAAACTACCACTGATATTCTTCACACAACTAGAGAAAATTGTTTAAAAATTCATATGGAACAAAAAAAGAGTCCAAATAGCCAAGACAATACTAAGCAAAAAGAACAAATCTGGAGGAATCACACTACCTGACTTCAACCTACATACAGGACTGCAGTAACCAAAACAGCATGGTACTAGTACAAGAACAGATACATAGATCAATGGAAAAGAATAGAGAACCCAGAAATAAAACCACCTACAACTATCTTATCTTTAACAAACCTGACAAAAACAAGCAATCGGGAAAAAAACCCTATTTAATAAATGGTGCTGGAATAATGGGCTAGCCATATGCAGAAGACTGAAACTGAACCCCTTCCTTACATAATATATGTGGAAGAGATTCTCCTTCCATTTCAGGATGTAACCAAAAGTTGACCCCATTTCTTTCATCACCGGCCGTTAGCAAGAATTCAAATCTCCTGACTATATCCAAATAGAACAGAGGCTGGAAAAATGTCATCTCCAGTGAGAAAGCCATGCTTCCAACAAAATCTTCTATTAGTATGTAATGAGGAAGAATGAATATTGGGTAACAACTAATATTTATGAAACACTAGGGGAGAATTATCTTCTTCTGGACAGGATCAAGGAAGCATCTTTCCTTGGCCGTTGCTTGCAGCCATCTTAATACAATGAGAGAAGTCAGCCTAAGAGTAAAGACAAAACAGAGATAAGCAAAGAACCTAAAGAATAGCAGAGAAATAGAGCTATACCCTTCCTATCCTCATGACAGGCCCCTCCATCCCATTTCTTGACCACCTGTTATGGGAGATAATATATTTTCTTGCTGGCTGAATTAGGTTTCTCATTAATTGCAGCTGAAAGGACCCTAACTACTACAAAAGCCAAAACCCAAAAAAGGAGGATGGAAAAAGAGATGCAGCTGGGCCCCAAAGACCTCGTAATAATTTCTTAATGAGGGCTTTAATTTCGCTCATTAGATAGAAGATCAAACTTATTTTCTCTTTTTTATTCTATCCCCTCACCAACTTCATAGTTGCTCCAAGAATACCGAAAAGTACTTTTCTCCAGGAATGTTTTATATCATCTGTATTCAAAAAGAGAATTAATCTAACCCTGTCACAGGATGAACTGCCGTGTGCTGAATTGCAGGTCTGTCTCAGCATGGTACACAGTAATACTTTTTAATTAGAGAAGTAGATTGTGATCTCAAAGTCTATTGAAATTGCTCAATGGCTTGGTTTTAGGTAGTGTTCACTGGAGCTGCAGAAGTGTGAATAATAATATGAAATAATCATCATTGCACACTAAGAGCAACACCTAATATTGACATAAAGCATAAAAGTACAAAAAGGAAGAGAAAATGTGATGTTTTCATCATGCCATGTAATGTCCTACAGTCACTCAAATATCCACACAAAATACACTGCCTTTAAATTGTTCTAAGTTTAACTCATAATTCTATAACTAAGTTTAACTTAGATGTTCATATATCAGACAGTTCCATTGCAAGGCCCGATTTATGCTTTTCACACACACAAGGAAAATGACTACTTCTGTCATTTGTTGGAGTACAAATCATGGCAATATGCCACCTGATTTTGCAGGGGGAAAGCCCCTGTAAGAAACACACACTGTTCAGTCAAACAAAACATAAAGATTGTGTCAGTAACATAGCAATTAGATGTATCTACATTATAAAACATTTACTATCTCCCCCACCCCATCCCAGCTCCCCAACAAAAACATGTATTTCCATGTGTAAAGATGCATGGGTCACTATAATACCTGAGTGACTAATATTGTCACATCAATTCTGAATTAATGAATAACTGCATAAATAGTTCTCACAAATAGATATTCCTAAATTTTCATAGCCTGAATTTGACTTTCATCCTGTAGCAATCTTACCCCAAGTCAAGTATTTCAGATCATTATTAAGTATCAAATTCTGCTATCAACTCTTCTACTGTAACATGAAAGAAAATCTTAGAAAGAACTTTCCTTTGAAATGCAGTGTTCTCTAATAGCTTTTGATCACAACGCTTCTGAGAGATATTCTAGTTTATTTATAGAAGTTATTTTTACAAACAAGTGCATAAATATATACTTCATGGTAGATTGTACTGATTGGCAAACATTTATGCTACTTTCTCTTGCCCTTGCCCCATGAAAACTGGTGTACCCTTCAGCTCAGTTATGATTTGGTCATAAGACTTGTTTTGGAAATAGAATATGAGTGAATATGATTTATATCATGTCCAAGCAGAAACTCCCAGAGGCTTTTACAAGTTTCTGCCATTTGCTTAAGCTTCAGCCTGCTGCCATGAAGAAAATCTTCCTAGATAATATCTGTTCTTCCACCTAGGTCCCAGAATTAAAGGATACACGGAACAGACCTGACCCCACTTCACATCCCAGAGCCCAGTTCAGGAGAGCCAAGCAGAGCTGAACAAAACTATAACCAACTTGTAAACAAATAAGTGAGAAAGAATGTCTCTCATTGTCAGCCATTGAAATTTAAAGTTTGTTTGCTACTACAGAAAGAGCTAATGTATACCCAATGCTTCTGAAAGGCATTTAAGAGGGTATAATAAATGTAACCCTACATTGGCCCTTTTGAACCTAACGCATAAAGGTTATTTGACCAGAAGACAGTCCATTAGAAACCCAAACAGCCATTTTGTTCTTGACACATTAACAGGCTTGTCTTTTTTATGCTCCGACACTTTTTGGTAGAGCTGAACAGCCCAAAACTGTTGTTGAACACCTGAGGGTAAGGGAAGGGAAATCTCTATTAAAAGTTCAAGATCCTATTTTCGTAATGTCATACAGCCAAATTGAACCCTGAACCTAGCTCCTTCCATTTTAATCCATCTCCCAGCTTCTTTCACCCTAATCATTTGGATATGAGGTTTCTACATTCTATTATATGCACCTTTAAGGATAGAGGCCCTGTCACATTCCTCTCTCTATGAATTCCCCCAGTGTTTATCAGTATCATGCACAGAATAGGTGAGATAGATGATGGATGGATGGATGAATGGATGGATGGATGGATGGATGGATGGATGGATGGATGGATGGACAGACAGACAGACAGACAGACAGACAGATAGATAGATAGATAGATAGATAGATAGATAGATAGACAGACAGACAGACAGACAGACAGATGGACAGTTAGCTCTAGCTAGCCTAGCCAGTGGTAGATTTTAGATGCAACATTTTTGGAAGAATCTACTCTACTTGCTCTTTGTCCTAATTCCAGCCATATCTCACTATTTGTAGTTTTCCAAACGTATCAACCTCTTTCCAGATGCTGTAATTCTACCTATAGGAACCTCTGCTAGCAATGACACTTCTTGCTTTTTTGCATAAGGACTTAATGGATCCTTCAAGACCTCCTTTAATGTCATATTCTCTCTTTCTCACTGGGATTGCAGCTCCATTAAGGCAAAGTCTTGTTCAAAGTGGTATCTTCAGTATCTAGCATGATTGGCATGAGGTAGGCACTCAATAAATTTTTAATATATAGATAAATAAATGATTACAAAAGCTCCCCTAATACTCCTAGACTGCTTTCAACCTCTCTTCTTTTCTCATATTATAATTAATAAATATCCCAATTGATCATTTTACAAAATCGTACGATCTGTCACAACACCAGACAGAAATTGACCAATAAATATTGGAGACATAAAATATTTGTGGCAGAAACCAGGCTGAGATTCACAAACCTGAGAGCTGGATTTAGAGTGTGGACTAAATACCCCATTTGCTAAGGCTGGACTCAGAACCATGTTTTATTTTCAAGCATAGTCAAGGCTTTAAGATGAGCAGAAACTGCTTGGATTTGGCCAATCCACATAACCAATTAGATGTTCAACATGTTACGTACTGCTGATCTACACAACAACATGTAACTTCTCTTAAACAGAATGTTGAGGAAAGACGCTAGACATGAAAGAGACTACATGATTCCATTTATAAAAACTTCAGGAACATGGAAAATTAATCTATGGTAATAGAAATCAGAGTGGTGGCTATGTTTGTGGGTCGAGGTAATTTAAATGGAAGTGAGCACAAGAAGCCTTCCAGGTACTTGTGGAAGCACCTGGAAGGTACTGGACATTTTCCCTTTCTTTGCCACTAATTTAATTCCCTCTTGTCACATAAATTGCCTTTGCTGATGTTTTTCCTTATTCTTTCTGTGGTTTCTTACCCTCATTTTCAAGGACATCTTAAATAATTCTCCTGCCCAGAAGATACTAGGCTCCACTTGCCAATTTAATATTATTCACTAACTTTTTAGATATGCTTTGTAATTTTCTAGCAAATCATTATTGCAATATTAGCACCTGTTTCTAAAGTAACAAGTCTCCCTAGAATATTCCACCATGAGATTCCCAGACTGGCGATAAGACACTAATGGTCAGTCATTTGAAATAGTCCTGAAACCATTGGTGTGTGAGATGGTTCATAATATTCAGAGGGGGAGAAAGTGATATTACTCCTCATATCGTGGGGGGTGTATGCCTCTTGTGATATGGTTCATAATATCCAGTGGGGAGAGGGTGATATTTCTCCCTGTATCTCGGAGGGTGTACAACCGTCTGGATATGGTTCATAATATCCGGGGGTGAGAGGGTGATATTATTCCCCATAACGCAGGGATTGTATAATCCTTTGTAATATCTACTTTGCAATTAGGAGTAACATTTCTCCTAGAATATTTCAAATAATTTCACAAGGTGTACACCCACTGTGACATTAGGTGTAACATCTCAGTAGAATATTACCAATAATATAACTGGGAATACACCCCATGTGATATTGGGAGTAACATCTCCCTAGAGTATTATGAATTATATCATATAATTAACATGATATAGTTCATTAATAAGAATAATGATATATTATATAATTAATATGATATAATTAATACATTATATTAGTTATATAATAATAATATAAATTTGATAATATGAATGGTATATGGATTAATATAACATTATTCTGATAATAATTATTAATATGATATTCATAGTATCCTATGGAGATGTTACTCCTAATGCCACAGTGTGTGTACAATGTGTGTGTACACCCTGTGGTATTAATCGTAGTATCCTAGAATAATGTTATTCCCAATATCCCTAAAGGTGTACACCCCCTCTGTTGCATGGTTCCTAATATCTAGAATGCAAGAAGGTGTTATTACTCCCAATATCACAGGGGATGTAGATCCCCCCCACCGTGTGATGTTTTTCCTAATGTTCAGGGAGAAAGAGTAAGATATTACTCTCAATATTGCAGGAGGTGTACACACCTCCATGATATTGTTCTAAATATCCAGAGGGGGAGAGAATGATATTACTCCCAGTATTGCAGGTAGGTACATCCCCCCTGCCCCATGATATCGTTCCTAATATTCAGGGGTGAGAGAATGATATTACTCCCCATATAGCAGGGGGTGTACAACCCCCCTGTGATATGGTTCCTAATGTCCATGGTGGAAAAGGATGATATTATTTTCAGTATCACAGAGGGTGTATGCCTTCCTGTAATATTGTTTTCAATATTTAGAAGGAGAGAGGATGATATAACTCCCAATATTTCAGTGGGTATACACCCCTTCCATATTGTTCTTAATTTTCAGGGGCGGAGAGGGTGACATTACTCCCTGTATCGCAGGGAGTGTACAACCTTCTGTAATATTTTTATTAATATTCAAAATGGAGAGGATGATATTACTCCCAATATCGCCAGGGGTGTACACACCCCTGTGATATTTTTCTAATATTCAGGGACGGAGAGAATGAAATTACTCCCAATATCGCATGGGTGGGTACAACCCCTGTGATTTCTAATATCCAAGTGGAGAGAGAATGATGCTATTACTCAAAATATCACAGGATGTGTACACACCTCCTGAAATATTGTTCTTAATGTCCAATTTGAGAGAAGATGATATTGTTCCCAATATCGCACTGGGTAGACACTGCCCCCCCATGATATTGTTCCTAATATCCAGGGGAGGAGAAGATTATATTACTCCCAATATATCAGGGAGTGTACACACCCCCTTTGATATTGTCACTAATATCCTGGGGGAAAGAAAATGATATTACTCCCAATGTCGCATGGGGGCTACACCTCCCCTGTGATATTGCTTCCTAATCAGGAGGGGAGAAGATGAAATTACACTAAATTTCACAGGAAGTGTACAATCCCATAGTGATATTGCTCCTAATCTTCAAGGGGGAGAGGATAATATTACTCCCAATATCACAGGGGGTGTACACCCACAATTTGATCTTGTTCCTAATGTCCAATGGTAAAGAGGATAATATCACACCCAATATCCCCGGGGGTGTGCACCCTCTCCCCCATGATATTGTTCCTAATATCAAGATGGGTGCAGGATGATATTACTCCCAATATTGCATAGGGTGTACACCCCCTCTGTGATCTTGTTTTTAATTTCCAAGGGGAGAGAGAATGATGTTACTCCCAATATCTCAGGGGGTGTACACCCTCCAAGTGATATAGTTCCTAATATCTAGGGGGTCAGAAAATGATATTACTCCCAATATCGCAGCAGGTGTACACCCCCCCTGTGACTTTTTCCGAATATCCAAGGACGGAGAGGATATTACTCTCAATATCCCTGCAAGTGTACGTACCCTCTGTGATATTCTTTCTAATATCCAGAGCCTGAGAGGATGATATTATCCCCAATATTGCACTGGGTGTACACCCCCTGTGATATTGTTCCTAATATCCAAGGGGAGAGAAGATAATATCACCCCCAATATCGCAGGGAGCGTACAGTTCCCCTGAGATATTGTTCCTAATATGCAGGGAGGGGAAGAATTTTGTTACATACAATATCTCAGGGGGTGGACACCCCCCGTGTGATATTGCTCCTAACATCCAGGAGGGTCAGGATGACATTACTTCCAATATTGCAGGGACTGTACAGCCTACCTGCGGTATTGTTCCTAATATCCAAGGGGAGAGGGGATGATATTACTCCCAATATCTCAGGGAGTGCACAACCCCTCTGTGTTATTGTTTCTAAAATTCAGGCGGGGAGAGTATGATATTACTTCAAATATCTTAAAGGTGTACACGTTCTCCGTGATATTGTTTCTAATATTCAGAAGGGGAGAGGATAATATTACTCCCAATATCGAAGGGGGTGTACCCCCACCCTGTAATATTGTTTTTAATATCCTGGGGTAGAAAGGATGATATTACTCCCAATATCGAAGGGGGTGTACACCCACCCTGTAATATTATTTTTAATATCCTTGGGTAGAAATGATGATATTACTCACAATATCGCAGGCAGTGTACACCCCTCCTGTGATATTGTTCCTAATATTCAACTGGAGAGAGTATAATATTGATCCCAATATCGCAAGGGGTGTACACTTTCCCTATGATATTGTTTCTTATATCCCGAAAGGAGAGGATTATATTACTCTCAAAATCGCAGGGGGTATATAACCCTTCTATGATATTGTTCCGAATATCCAAGGGGGTAGAAGATGATGTTACTCACAATGTCACAAAGGATGTACAACACCCCCACCATGATATTGTTCCTAATATCCAGGGTGGGAGAGGATGATATTACTCCCAAAATCGCTGGAGATGTACACACCCTCTGTGATATTTTTCCTAATATCCAGGTGGGGGAGAGGATGATAGTACTCCCAATATCTCAGGGGGTGTAGACCTCCCCTGTGACATTGTTTCTAATATCCAGGGGGGGAGAGGATGATATTACTCCGAATATCCCAGTGGGTGTACACCCTCCCCCTGTAATTTTTTTAATATGCAGGAGAAGAGAGGATATTACTCCAAATATCTCATGAATTGTACACCCCCCCGTTTATTGTTCCTAATATCCAGCGGGGGAGAGGATGATATTACTTCCAATGTCGCAGGGGGTGTACACCTCTGTGATATTGTTCCTAATTTTCAGGAAGGGAAAGGATGACATCGCTTGAAATATCGCAGGGGGTGTACATCCCCTTGTGATATTGTTTCTAATATTCAGGGGGAAAGAGGATGATGTTACTCCCAGTATGACAGGGGTTGTACACTCCCGCTGTGATATTGTTCCTAATATCCAGGAGGGGAGAGGTGATATTACTCCCCATATCGCAGAAAGTGTTCACCCCCGTTATCTGATACGTAATATGCAGGAGGAGTGGGAGTGACATTACTCCCCATATCGCCCATATCGTGAGGTGTGTACACCCCCTGATATGTTTCATAATATCCAAGTGGGGAGAGGATGATATTACACCCAATATCGCAGGGCGTGCACACCTTTTTTGTGATACTGTTCATAATGTCCAGGAAGGGAGAGGATTATATTATTCTTAATATCGCAGGAAGAGTACAACCCCTCCCGTGATATTATTCCTAATATCAAGGTGGGGGGTGTGATATTACTCCCAATATCACAGGGGGTGTACAATCCCCTGATGTATTATTCCTAATATCCAAGTGAGGAGAAGATTATATTACTTTCAACATCACAGTGGGTTTACACCTCCCCTGTGATTTTGTTTCTAATACCCAGGGAGAAAGAGGGTGATATGACTCCAAATATCACAGGTGCTGTACACCAGCCATATGATATTGCACCTAACATCCATGGGAAATAGCATGATATCGCAGCAAGTGTACACCCCCTCTGTGATATTGTTCCTAATATTTAGGGGGGGAGAGTATAATATAATACAATTCTCATTATCGCAGGCGGTGTTCACCTCCCATGTGACATTGTTCCTAATATCCAGGGAAGAAGAGGATTACGTTACTCCCAATATTGGAGGGGATCTATACCCCTTCTATGATATTGTTTTTAATATCCAGGGGGAGATTATGATACTACCCCCAATATCACAGGGAGTGAACACATCGCCTGAGATGCTGTTCCTAATATCAAGGGGGGAGAGGATATTATCCCCAATATCGCAGGAAGTGTTCACCCACCTTGAGATGTTGTTCCTAATACAAAAGGAGAGAGAGGATGACATTACTCCCAATATCGCAGGGGGTGTACAACCAACCACCCTATGATATTGTTTTTCAATATCCAGACGGGGAGAAGACAATATTACTTTTAATATTGCAGGGGATGTACCTCTCCCTTATGACATTTTTCCTAATATTCAGGGAGGGAGAGGATATAACCCCCAATACCTCAGCGGATGTACACTCCTTCTGTGATATTGTTTCTAATATCCAAGCCAGGGGAAGGTGATCTTATTACCAATATCGCAGGGGGTGTACAACACCCCTGTGTTAATTTTCCTAATATCCAGGGGGGTAGAGTTTAATATTACTCCAAATAATGCGGGGAGTTGTTCAGCCCCCCTATTGTTCCCAATATCCAGGGGTGAGGGGATGATATTGTTCCTAATATCCAGGGGTGAGGGGATGATGTTACTCCCAATATAGCAGTGGATGTAACCCTCCCCCCGTGATATTTTTCCCAATATCCAGGGGTGAAAAAGATGATATTACTCCCAATATCGTAAGGATTGTATACCCCTCATGTGATATTGTTCCTTATATCCAGTGGGGGAAAGGATGGTATTACTCCTAGTATTGCAGGTGATGTACATCCCCGCTGTGATTTTTTTCTAATATCCAGTGTGCGAGAGGATAATATTACTCCCAATATTGCTAGGGGTGTACACTTTCCCTGTGATATTGCTCCTAATATCCAGAGGGGAAGAGGATAATATTACTCCCAATATGGTAGCAGCTGTACACACCCCCTGTGATATTGTTTCTAATATTTAGTAAGGGAAAATATGATATTACTCCCAATATCGCAGGGGAGGTACACCCCCAATGTGATATTGTTTATAATATCCAGGGGAAGAGAGGATGATATTGCTCCCAGTATCGCAGGGGCTGTTCACCCCTTCTGTGATATTGTTTCCAATATTCAGGGGAGAGAGGGTGATTTTACTCACAATATCACAGGGTGTTTACACCCCCACTGTGATATTGTTCCTAATATCAAGGAGGGGAGAGGATTATATTTCTCCCAATAGCCCAGCAAGTGTACACCCCCCATGTAATAGTGTTTCTAAATCCAGGGGGTGAGAAAATGATATTACTCCCAATATCGCACAGGGTATACACCCCACCTGTGTTATTCTTTCTAATATTTAGTGAGGGAATGGATGATGTTACTCCCAATATCACACGAGGCATACACATCCACTGTGGCATTGTTCCTAATATTCTGGGGAGCAGAAGATTATATTACTCCCATTTTGCAGGGGTTGTACACCCCCTGGATATCAGGAACAATATCACAGGGTGTACAGCCAACCCGTGATAATGTTTTTAATATACAGAAGATAGAGGTTGGTATTAGTCCCAACATCGCGATGGGTGTATACCCACTCTGCGATATTGTTCCTAATATCCAGAGGGGGGAGAGGATGATGATACTCCCAATATCGCAGGAAGTGTACACTCTCCCATGATAGCATTCCTAATATCCAGAGGGAGAGAAGAATATATTACTTCCAATATCGCAGCGGGTGTACACTTTCTCTGTAATATTGTTCCTAGTATTCGGGGGGGAGAAAATGATATTACTCCCAATATTAAAGAGGGTGCACCCTCCCCCTATGATATTGTTGCTAATATCCGGGGGGGAAACGATGTTATTACTCCCAAGCAGGGGGTGTACACCCATCCTGTGACATGGTTTCTAATATCCAGGTGAAGAGAGGATATTACTGTCAATTTTGCAGGGGGTGTACACCCCACCTGTGGTATTGTTCCTAATATTCAGAGGAAGAGAGGCTGACATTACTTTCAATATCGCAGTGGGTGTACACCCTAATTCTGATATTGTTTTTCATATCCAAGGAGAGAGAGGATGATATTACTCCCAATATCGCAGGGCATGTACACCCCGCCCCCCGTGATATTGTTCCTAATATCACAGGGTGTGTACACCCTGCCCCCCATGATATTGTTCCTAATATCAAGGAAGAGAGAGGATGATATTACTCCCGATATCCCAGGGGGTGTACACCCCCTCGTGATATTGTTTTCAATATCCAGAAGAGGAGAGATAGATATTACTCCCCATATCACAGTGGGTGTATACCCACCCTGTGATATTGTTTCTAATATCCAGAGGGGGAGAGGATGATGTTACTCCCAATATCGCGGGAAGTGTACACTCCCACTATAATATTGTTTCTAATATCCGGGAGGGAGAGTATAACGTTACTTCCAATATCGCAGGGGGTATATACCCTTCCTGTATATTTTTCCTAATGTCCAGGAAGGGAGAGGATGATATTACTCCTAATATTGCAGGGGGTGTAAACCCATTCTGTGATATTGTTTTTAATGTTTAAGGGGTGAGGATGATATTATTCCCAATATCGCAAGGGGTGTACCCCCACCCGTTATATCATTTTTAATAATATACAGGGCGGTACAGGATGATAATGTTCCCAATATCGCAGGGGGTGTACACCCCCCTCCTTTGATATTGTTCCTAATATCCAGGTGGCTAAAGGGTGATATTACTCCCAATATCGCAGAGGGTGTACCCCTCCACAGTGATATTGTTTCTAATATCCAGAAGAGGATAAAATGATATTACTGCTAATATCACAAGGAGTGTACACCTCCCCTGTGATATTGATCGTAAAATCCAGGGAGAGCAGAAGATGATATTATTCTCAATATCGCAGGAGTTCCAATACCCTCTGTTATATTGTTTCTAATATCCAGGGTGAGATTATTACATTACTCCTAATATTCCAGCGTGTGTACACCTCCCCTGTGATACTGTTCTTAATATCCAGTAGGGAAGAGGATACTATTTAAGTATTGCATGAAATGTACACCCCTCTGTGATATTGTTCCTAATATCCAGGTGTGACGATGATATTACTCCCAATATCGCGACACCCCCGTGATGTTGTTTTTCCTAATAGTTAGGTGGGGAGAGGATAATATTTCTTCCATTGTCGCAGGGTGGGTACACCCACCTTGTGATACTGTTTCTAATATCCAGGGGAAAGGGTTTGATATTAATCGCAATACTGCTGGCCGTGTACACTCACCTTGTGATATTGTTCCTAATATCCAGGGAGGAAAAGGATAATATTACTTCCAATGTCGCAGAGCATGGACACGCCTAATATCAAGGGGGGGATGATATTATTCACAATATCGCAGGGTATGTGCACCTCCCCTGTGATATTGTTTCTAATATCCAGTGGTGGAGAGAAAGATATTACTTGCAATATCACAGGAATAGTCATATAATCCTTAATCTTTTCTTTCTTAATGAAGCAATCATTTATTGATGAATAAATTTTTTCTTCCTTTGTTCAACATCCCATCCCTTAAAGCTAATTATCCCAAATTTTAAAAAAAATTAAGACATTACAGCATAGTTGGACTTCAGAGGTATAAAAATGTAGCTTTCATTGGCCATTCTTGTTCCCCAATCTCCGTAAACAAAAAAAAAAAAAAAAAGGAAAAGAAAAGAATCCATCAGTTTTCTAATTCCTGGAATTCTACCATCAGATATTCTATCTATTGCCTTTATTTTCTTTCAAAAGATAAATATTTATATCCTTTGTCCACTTTTTGAAAGGGTTGTTTGTTTTTCTTTTCTTGTTATTTTGTGTAAGTTCTTCATAGATTCTGGATATTAGCCCTTCGTAGATGGATAGATTGCAAAAATTTTCTCCCATTCTGTAGATTGCCTGTTTACTCTCATGATAGTTTCTTTTGCTGTGCAAAAGCTCTTTAGTTTTATTAGATCCCATTTGTCTCTTTTGGCTTTTGTTGCCATTGCTTTTGGTGTTTTAGTCATGAAGTCTTTGCCCATGTCTATGTCCTGAATGGTATTGCCTAGGTTTTCTTCTAGGGCTTTTGTGGTTTTAGGTCCTATATTTAAGTCTTTAGTTTATCATCTTGAGTTAATTTTTGTATAAGGTGTGCAGCAGGGATCCAGTTTAAGCTTTCTACATATGTCTAACCAGTTTTCCTAGCACCATTTTATTAAATAGGGAAGCCTTTCCCCGTTGCTTCTTTTTGTCAGGTTTGCCAAAGATCGGATGGCTGTAGATGTGTGGTGTTATTTCTGAGGCCTCTGTTCTGTTCCATTCGTCTATATATCTCAAAAGAAGACATTTATGCAGCCAACAGGCATATGAAAAAATGCTCATCATCACTGGTCATTAGAGAAATGCAAATCAAAACTACAATGAGATAACATCTCACACCAGTTAGAATGGTGATCATTAAAAGGTCAGGAAGCAATGATACTGGAGAGGATGTGGAGAAATAAGAACGCTTTTACGCTGTTGGGGAGTGTAAATTAGTTCAACCATTGTGGAAGACAGTGTGGCAATTCCTCAAGGATCTAGAACTAGAAATAATATTTGACCCAGCAACCCCATTAGTGGGTATATACCTAAAGGATTATAAATCATTCTACTATAAAGACACATGCACATGTATGTTTATTGCAGCACTATTCACAATAGCAAAGACTTGAAACCAACCCAAATGTCCATTAATAATAGACTGGATAAAGAAAATGTGGCACATATACACCAAGGAATACTATGCAGCCATAAAAAGGATGAGTTCATATCCTTTGCAAGGATATGGATGAAGCTGGAAAACATCATTCTCAGCAAAATATCACAATGATAGAATACCAAACTACAATGAGAACACAGAGACACGGAGAGGGGAACATCACACACCAGGGCCTGTTGTAGGGTGGGGTCTCGGGGAGGGATAGTGTTAGGAGAAATACCTAATGTAAATGACGAGTTGATGTGCAGCAAACCAATATGGCACATGCATACCTATGTAACAAATCGGCACATTTTGCACATGTACCCTAGAACTTAAAGTATAATAATAAAAAAATAAAAAAATTAGAAAGATAAATATTATAGGATAAAATTTTAAAACTATTTTCAGTCAATTACATCTAAGTCACCTTTTTGGTTCCAAATTTGGGGCCTACAAAGGTAGAAAGCCAGTAGAGAAGCTTAAGTTCAAAAGTTTTGGAAACTTAAGGGTAATGAATGAAAGGGAGAAGATGATTCAGGGAACAAACTTAAGCTACTTGGAGAAAACAAGGGAAGTAAATTAAAATACAGGAGTCTTGTTTGGAGACAATCTAAAGAACTCCTTTATGTCAATAAGAAAGGGACTGACAATCCATTAAAACTGGGCCAAAATATTGAGCGGCTGCTTCACAAAAGAAGATACGCAAATGACCAGTCAGCATGACCAATTAGATGTTCAACATCTTAAGTACTACTGATCTCCACAACAACATGGATGATCTCCCAGAGACAATGTTGAAGAAAGAAGCCAGATGTGAAAGAGCATGACTTCATTTATAAAAAGTTCAGAAACACGCAAGATTAACCTATGGTAATAGAAATTAGAGTAGTGGCTATGTTTGTGGGGTGGGAAATTTAACCGGAAATGGACACAAGAAGACTTCCAGGTACTGGAAAATTGCCATATAATGATATGGTCTTGGTTTAATGGGCATAGTCATATGTTTAGAGTCATCGAGCTGTACATTTAATACTTGTGTTTTTTCTATTGATATGTGATATCCTGAAAAATTTATTTCTTTTTTTTTAATTTTTTTATTTATTATTTTTATTATACTTTAAGTTCTAGGGTACATGTGCATAACGTGCAGGTTTGTTACATATGTATACTTGTGCCATGTTGCTGTGCTGCACCCATCAACTCGTCAGCACCCATCAACTCGTCATTTACATCAGGTATAACTCCCAATGCAATCCCTCCCCCTTCCCCCCTCCCCATGATAGGCCCCGGTGTATTTCATTTTTAAAATCAGGAGTCTTTGTTGGAAACGTGAATGATATATCTGTGAGTTCTTGGGCCACACATTTTGAGTTACAGCATCCAAGCCTTGGATTCTCTTCCCTCAAAAGGAGCTGATGAGGTGATTATTGAGATCTTTCCAGGCTCGGGTGAGAGCGACTGTAATGCCTCTGCCTACTTTGGTCCTTGACTCTGCCAGGTTTCAACTTCTAATTTCCCCATAGAGTTCTTTAGTCTTTTCTCTCCTTATCAATCCAAGGTCTTAGAAACAAGATTTAGAGTCCCACATGGTAACACCCCATTGTGAAAATGTTGTTCTTAGAATTTTTTTTTTTTTCATATTTGGAACTTGTTTAATTTTCTTTGTTAGATCCATGGTGAAATAATTTCTACATCTGAGTATGTAAGAAAATTGTCATGAAATGTAGTAACTTTTCAGGTGTTTTCTGCCAAATTTTTTAAAAAAAAGTATACTTTAAGATACTTTTAGGTTTACAGAAAAATCACAAAAATAGTACAGAGAGTTCACATATACCCCGTACCTACTTTCTCCTATTATCATCTTATATTAGTATGATAACTTTGTTACAATAAATATGACAACAATATTGGTACATTATTACTCACTAAAATTCCTAATTTCTTCATATTTCTTTAGTTTTTAACATTTTTCTTCTGCTGTGGCAGAACATTTTGAAATAAATTGTTGCCTAATACTCCTTGGAGTAGTTAAAATAAGAACATTAATCAACCAACTTGCTAGATCAAGTGTTTTCTCAATTTCTCCTATAATTGCCATGGCATTTAGGTCCTCATCCATCCCTGAGACAAAAAAAAAGATGAAACAACCATTGCTGTAACTTAGATGCCTCTTTCATTCAACTGTGACTTCCTTGAAGACAAGAAATTATCTCATTTATCTTTGTATCCCTTGCATCAAGCCTACTGCCTGGTACATAGTAGGTGTTCATTAATTTTTCTTGAATTAAAATGAATGAGGAAGGCCTTCATGAAACCTTTTGCCAGAGACAATTTTAACTTGCATTCAGTATCCAAGGAGAGTGGGCGTGCTGCTTTGGCAATAGCTCTGACATTGAATAATCTGGATGTTCCAAATTTCTTGTTGCTCATTTATTTTCAAAAAAAAAAAGAAAAGAAAGAAAGAAAGTTGGGGGAAGCAGGAGAATATTGTGTTTGCAGAACAGGCAGACACATCTCAGACTCATCACCCTGTGAGATGGATCAGATGAGACAGCAGCAAGACCAAGGCCACCTGCCCTGCTGCTGTCTTCTGACCGCTGATGTTGCCTTAATCACTGAGCCGATGCAATTTCCTGCTGCTAACCCTCTCTATGGTCCACCGGGAGGTCTCATTTGTCACTGTCATTGCCTTTCAGATCAGCAGACTATCCATCTTTAGGTGGGCCCTCTCTCAGTGTCTTGTACAGGTGTCTAAAAAGCATGTGGTCAGCATGACAA
Source organism: Macaca mulatta (assembly GCF_049350105.2). Lineage (NCBI taxonomy): Eukaryota > Metazoa > Chordata > Mammalia > Primates > Cercopithecidae > Macaca > Macaca mulatta. Next base: position 64,714,174 of record NC_133407.1, on the reverse strand, counting down.
TTCAAGACAGTGACTCTGCGTGCCTAAATATGAAGGCAAATCTATGCACTTTGGTATATAAACTTTATTAATAGTGATTTTGAAGAGCAAGTAAATTTTAATCTCATTTCAAAGAAGTAACACTTTATTTTAATGTATCTTTTATAAACCGCATTAGTTTTATGTCTATATAATTTAGATGTTCCATGGGAAGAACTTGGTTAAGTGAAAAGCTACAATTCAATCAACCCTACCACCTCTGATCCTACTCTGAGCCTCTGAGCCCAAACCAATCCTGATTTACCTCCTTCAACAGTCCTACGTCCATCAGCTGAAAGACTCATACATACCTGACTGTGAAAAGGAGCGCTTCCCATATACAAAATGCCTCCTTTCTGACATTTGACTTGAATAAAGCTAGCTTTCTTATTTATTAAACAAGCACCTATCTTGCCCTTACTATGTGCCAGACACAATTCTGAGAGTTTTGTAATCACAAACTCATTTATTGCGGTAAAATCTCATTTTATAGATGAAGAAACTGAGGTGCAGACAGACTCAGTGTTTTGTTCAAGTCATATCACCAGTAAATGAAATTCTAACTAAGTACATCTTGTTCTTGAGCCTGTGCTGTTAACCACTACAGTCAGATAACAGAGGTTCTCTGGACCTAAACGTCAGGCCAAAATCTTCCAATAATGTATTCATTTATTCTTTCAGCTCTGGCCCAGAGGAAAGGAGAGGTCAAGGAGAAGGGAACAAACAAGTAGTCCACAAAATTGTACCCTCTACCACTTTCTCTCACATTTTACACCTCATTGTCACCAGTTGGATCTCTGGAAGCAGATGTGGAGATAGTGTTTGAAGTGCAAGATGTTCACAGATTCCCTGTGAAAGGAAAGAAGAGGAGGCAGAATTGGGTAGAATGGGGCAGGGAAGAAGTTGAGCTGCAGTAAGGCAGGGCAGAGCCTTGGCAAACCAGCAGAGAGCTCTGGAGCTTATATGGTCTGTCAAAGTGGCCTTGGAGAACTGAAATGGCCAGACCTTATATACCCAACTTGCTGAGTTACCAGATTAGGACTGTCCTGGGAAGGGCATAACTTCCAATGAGGCAGCTCTGCAGCTGAGGCAGTTCCTGAAGGCACTAACACCTGGAGCCTGCTGCCAAACACACTCCCACAATGGGGAATTTAGTCTTTCCTTGAGAGGGATTTAGTCATCTCCACATCTACCAAACTCAGAGTAAGAGTCCATGTCCTTACAGTAACCTAAAAGTCCTTATACTACCTGACCCCATTACCCCTTGGAGCTCACCCCCACATCCTGTGCCCGTGCTCACACTGACACAGACACACTGGCCTCCTTTCCAGGCAAGCTCCTACCTTGGTCTTGTCTTTCCTCCCTTTTTTCAGATATTCTCTTGACTTGTTCTTCATATCTTGGCTCAAATGTTACATTCTCAATGAGGTTTGTGTGATCCTCATTTTAAACTTTCTCACTTTCCCCTACTCTCAATGCCCCACCACCCCCTCCCCTGCTTTATAGTTTTTCATTGTATTTTTCTTCTTCTGACCTACTATATAATCAAGTATGACCTACTACAAGCTCAGGACAAGGGAGAGGGTGCTAAGTTCATTTCCTATCTCAGAAAGAAGGACTATGAATATGTAAATCTTTCATGCCATCTCTATTAGACTCAACATGATTCTTATACCTCAAACAAAAGAAATGTGCTTTCATTCTAGTTCTTAGAACAATCAAGTACTACTACTAAATTTTTCCACCAAATTCACAGGGATGGTATACTTGGCTGATGACAGCACCTGCCTAATGTCTTCCTTATTGGCAAAGCCCACTGATTTCATCTGCAGTTTTGTATGAGATGCACTCTGGCATCTGCTACTGAGATATCAGTGGATTCTTTTACCCTTTCTCATTCCTTTTCCCACTTGGAGTGCTAGCCATGAAAAAGTGGGTGGTTAACATTTTACTAGTCTTTTACCAGCTAAGCTTTTTAGTAAACTCTGCCCTACTACACTAGTTAAGAAGGTGAGCGCTAGATTCAGACTGCCTGGGCCCATGGCTCCGCCACCTTCCAGATCAGTGTTCTTTGCCACATTGTGAACAGATCCATGCTTCAGTCTCCCCGGGTGCTACATATCACTTAGGGCATCTTAAACACATACTCCCCTGCCTGAAACATTGTTAGGACCCAGGAATAGTAGTTATTACTGCTCCATAGTCCCCGCTGTCTCTCTCTCCTATCTACTTCACCCACCTCTCTCACTGAGAGCTGTACTGCTCTCAGTTTTCCCTGTCCTTGAGTCCTTTTTCCAAGCATTACAGTATTCTTAAACACTAGCTTTCTTGCCTCATTTAAAAACCCTTTTGTAAATGGGTTTACAGCTATAGAATATATTCTATCCCAAGACTCAGGATGACCCATTTTATACTGGGGAGGGAGATAAAAATGGATTGGGAGTCCATTCAAGAGCATCTTATCCAGATGACAGGAGACATGGTCTCCTTCCAAAGCTGTAAGTTTCTCATAGCAACCCTATAAAACTGCCCAATACTCCCATGTCCCAACAAGAAAAAAAAAAAAGTGTAGCTCTCTGAAACACTGAAACATAAAACATGGTATTTTATTAAATCAGATTCTTAATTTTGAAATCTAAGGCAATATTTTAATTACTTTGTAACAGACCAGGGCTTTGGGGCTTGTTTGTTTTTATTATTAACTAAAATGGAAACCAGAAGCAAAAATAATCTGTGAGCACCACCTTGTGGAGGTATCTGCAGCTATCACATCTGTTCGGACCCTATCAATCTGGATTCCTTGAACACATATTTAATATGCTAGCCCTGGGGATGGAAAAATAAGCAGGCAAAACTCCCTGGCCTGGTGGAACTTACTTTCTAGTGAGAAGACAGAAAAGTAACAAGAACGACATAGGAAATACATAACATATTAGACAGTGATGAGTGCTACAGTGCAAAAATAAAGCAGGGACAAGGATCAGGGAAGTGGAATTGAAATTTAAAATCAAGTGGTCCAAGAAGGCCTCACCTGAAAAGGTATTTGAATAAAGGTTTGAAAGAGACAAAGCGAGATATGCCATTGCCTGGAGTCGGAGCCATCTAGATAGAATGGCACGTACGAAGTACTGAGTAGAAAAATGCCCGGTGAATTTGAAAAGGGTTGAGGCCAATGTCCAGAGCAAGGTGGAGGAGAAGGCAGGAGACGGACAGAGGGCACACATGGGGCCAGATCACACGGAGCCTTTCTGGTCACAGTGAGAATTTAACATCTACTTCGGATGAGATGGGAGCTTCAAAAGACTCTGCACAGAGGGGTAAGATGAGCCACTTTTTTTTTTTTTTTAAACAGGATTGCTTTGATCAAAGGGGTCAAAAGCAGATATAAACTGGGAGTGGTGGGAGGAATCGGTAGTCCCAGCTACTCAGGAGGCTGAAGCAGAAGTATCACTTGAGCCTGGGAGGTGAGGATGCAGTGAGCTGTGTTAGCACCACTAAACTCCAGCCCGGTTGACAGAGCAGAACCCCGCCTCAAAATAAAAATAAATATGTTTTTTACAAGGCAGAAATAGGCTATATTGCCTTTAGATGTATGCAAGAGGGGCCCTGCCCTAGACCCATGCTTTAAAGAGTTCTTCATAAAACAAGCACACAATGTACAAATTTATTTTAGTACTCAGAGCACCTTGATTAGAGATCAGGGTTCGTTTCTGGCTCAGTACAATCTGTAATCTTAAACGTGTGCTCCTGTGACTAACACCCTTCAGGAACCCTGAGAAACTCATCTCCATGCTTCTTACCCTCTGCACATCAAATGAAAGGTGACCGCCTCCAAACACCATCAGGTTTACTGGGTTGTACTGCTGCTATCATGGGTATGGCACGGGAGGAGCTGACAATGGGTGGGCTTGATTAAAAGAAAAGCAACTTAACTTATCAAGTCTTTCCTTTTGGGGAGCACAAATACCATAGATAATAGTGTATTATACATCAGTTGTGCTGGGTATTCATTTTCTTACTTTTTCTTTGTGTTTCATTTTACCATTCTTGAGTTACTCGTGAATTGCATGGCATTTGCAAAAGTTGCATATTTAATGGCTAAAGGATAAGAATTCATATCACCCAAATTTGTATTAATGCAGGTCTAGACAGAAAATTCATAATGGATGTAGGTTCTAAAACAGTGTTTTAAGAGATGATGAAATGGCAATGTAACTGATCATTAGTTTATATATACAATTTTAATATCTTCCAATATTGTCTGCAATAGTAATAATACACCTTATGCAAACCCCCTTACAAATTGAACCAAAACTTAATCATAAATTTACTACTACATTTTCAAGTCTTATTGCCAATTCACCTGAGAAAACTTTCTCTAAATAGAAATTAATTTTTTAAAATTACTAAGAAATACAATGACTCAACAAAAGTAGTCAAATTTGAAAAAACTGTCAACAGAACATGTATTGTATGGAAAGTTTGATTACAAAACATATCACATTTTTCTAAAATTAAGTTTTAAAAATAACATTTATGGGTAAATATAATTTATGAATTAATGTATTTATCTTATTACTCATTCAAATATTACCTGCCTATTACTAGGACACCTAGACATACACCATAGTAATTAAGTCGCTTTTGATATTTTGTTTACTATGAATCATGTAAAAAGCCATAACATTATTTTCTATTTGTTTCAACAAAAATGCTTATACTTCAAAGTAGAAGGATAGAAGATATTTTAAATAAATGTTTGTTAGCTTCATTTTTAAACTTTAAATATTTCAACATGTGTTATGTTGAGCTTTATTTGCATTTGGGCCTTGGATCTCTTATATGTGAGAGGAGTTACAAAGTTATTGCAATACTTGGCTGTAGTTTGACCCAGGGTTGTGGCAGTGAAGAGGCACTATTCCTCAAACTCTGTACACATTCTGAAGAAAGCACCAAAGGATTATCTGACAAATTAAATTTAAGTATAAAAGAGAAAACTCAACTGATACAAGGTTTTAGCCTGAGAAGCTGAACAGAACTTATCACTATGTGAGTTAAGAAAGAATACGGGAGGAGCAGCTTGATTTTGTCATGTTAAGCTTGGGATGTCCATTTCACTCTCAGCGGTTTAAGCAGTTGGTACTCAGGGCTGACATTCAGGTGTGTATATTTGGTAATCATCAGGGTAGGAACAGGGTAGGAGTTGTGTTCAAATCCTTGGGATGGGATTTGAATTTTATATTCTTTTTTCTACTTTCCTTGATTTTTCTACTTTTGAGAAAATGGGAGACATAATGTCGTTGAAAGATGGGGGTACTCAGTTGTCCAGTTCTTCACCTTCATAGAGAAAATGGCATGAAGAACCTAGAACCTCCCTCCCAAAGCCACTACCAGAGAACAGCAACTTCCTTGGTTTGGATGCCCCAGAAAGAATTCATAATCAACTACTACTCCTGGACCCTAACCCTAAGCTTGTAACTCCAGACTTCCTCTGAAGTGTCAGCCACAAACACTGGTGGAAGATGCTGACTGATACCCCAAATCTTACACATGAATTGTTGTAGCCCTATCAGCCCTCTGTCTGGTTCTCTTTTGTATCACATCCTGTGGTGTGGTTTTTTTCTTCTATAGTCTAGGCTGCTTGTCTCTCAGCCTCCCCAAATTGTTCCAATCCACTCATAGAAATGACATAAAGAAAAAAAAATAAAAATAAGAACTTATGAATAAGAGACAAAACTCTAAGTTCCTGAATTTCTTTATTATTCAATTCTAATTGGAAAAAGAAAAAATTTTAAATATAAGTATCACTTTTTAAATCACTTGCAAATTATCTTATTCTCCCTCTGACAAATACAAACACAACTACAACTAAAGCAATATTACATTCTAAACAGGGGGGAACTGCTGAAGAAAGGGAGAAACATCAGGGGTTAACTTTACCCCTGTTGGATCCTTAAATGAGAAACGAATGCAACATTTCCAAAATGGATATAATACAGAATGCTCTTTCACAGTATGTTACTTGATCAGTTCTATATCCAAAATAAATGTGATCATTGGATAAAACAAAATTAAACAAACTTATTTTCTGTGGAATATCTGAGACTACACTAATGTGCTTCATAGATCTACAATAGGAAGACAGAATATAGTACTTCCAATATTTATTTGATGCAGAACCCACTTTTTTCCAGTAGTTCATAATAACAACTTCCAGAAATGATATTCCTCTGAACACAGTTTGAGAAACAGGTGTATAAAAACATCATTCACTTTTGAGACTGTCACTCATATATATGTGTATATATATACCCACACACATGTATATAGATATATGTGTGTATATACATATGTGTATATATGTGTGTGTATATACAAGTGTGTGTGTATATATACATATATATATAAAAATATATATATAAAGTGAATGATGTTTGCCGAAGTAGGCAGTGCAACAAAGTAGGCAGAGCAAGACCAGAAAGTTTTCTATCACCCATTCCCTGTCTTGATGCACCAAGATTTGCAAATCTGCATAACTATACCTTCATAGAACCAAATTCAATTTGGATTCAGTAAATTTTCTTTTTTAAAAAAATTAAACCAGCCAGGCGCAGTGGCTCACACCTGTAATCCCAACACTTTGGGAGACCAAGGCAGGAAGATCACTTGAGCCCAGGAGTTTAAGACCAGCCTGGGTAACATAGGGAGATTCCATCTATACAAAAATAAAGAATAAATAAATAAGTTAGCTAAGCATGGTGACAAAGTCCTGTGGTCCCAGGTACTTGGGAGGCTAAGGTGGGAGGAATGCTTGGGCATAGGAAGTTGAGGATGCAGTGAGCCAGAATCGCTCCACTGCACTCCAGCTTGGGCTACAGAGCAAAATCCTGTCTCAAAAAAAAGAAAAAAGAAACCACTGAATTATCAAATATTCACAATTATTATACATTTGCATTGCAAATGAACTCCCAAATCCCCACCTGCTCCAGCAATGTTATCTCTAAATAACTGGAATTAATTATAGAGATGATGATAATGATGCCAAAGAATTTATCCTAATTAAATGTTCTATCATGAAGAAAAGGCAAAAATTCAGATCAATAATGATTTCATTTTATTCTTGATTCTTTTGGGGACATTCAGTTCTGCTAAGCACAATAATTTGATGAATGATTTCATCTTCACTATGATTATCAAATTTTTCTTACATTTTACCCAACACACAAGTCCATATAATACAAGTTTTCTGCGCAAACCTTTACACATTGATAAATTTTAAATATCCGTTAGCTAGTCTTTGCCACCCTTTCTGTGTCATCTCCATGAATTAAACTAACATGAGAATAGTTCCATTTTGTCAGAAGGCAACCCACCCAAGAGAGTCAAAAACTTGCTGTCATACTCTACAATTCACACAGAAAGAAGTGACACATATTTATCTGAGATATAGAAGATATTTAGTAAGAATATATTTATTAATTATAAATCCCATTCATACTTTGTATACAAATATTAATTATTGTACTTAAATTGAATAAGTAATGCTAATATTATAATGCTAAATTTTAAAAGCTAGCTACAAAGTTAGTAGACATATGCTCTCAAATACATATAATATTTTTAAAGGAGGTGCCTTAAAATAGTAATAATAATTGACTCTAGGTGACTTCTTTTAATTTTTCTGTATTATTTTTATAATCTTGAAAACATGGAAGTTGTTTTTTAATGGCACTACTCTATGTTAACTGACTTATTCCACTAAATGTAAACTACAGGATTCAGGACACAAAGTTATGGTGAAATTCCAGAAGTTTCCTCTGGGTACAAAAGGAACCCAGTAAAAATGCTGTCATCCTCAGCACTGACATACACCCCATTCCAATCTTTTGACACTTCAAGCCAGACTTGGTCTCCTGCACTTAATTTCAAGATGATGAGGAGAGAGGCCTGATCTATTTCGTGACCGTAGAGAGTTTCTCTGGACTTGAACTGCTTCTTATTCTGGGCCAACAGACTGATTCGAGCAGGTCGCCCCCTCACCGTAACATGGTAGGAAAAAACATATGTCCCAGGAATAGAGCAGTTAAACTTCCCAGTGACAGGACTATAATTCCCTTGGTCATTATAGAGAACCTTTTCAAATTTGATGGGGATGTTAGGAGGAGGAAAAGGCTTTAACAAAGCAGCACTGAAAGCTGACCGGGGCACTCTAGCCACCTCACCCTTGGAGCCTTTAAAGCCCCGAAAGCCCTTCTTCCCAATGGGGCCTCGGATCCCTTTGCTGCCAGTGTCACCCTTTGGCCCAGTAGGTCCCAGGAGACCAGGAGGACCTAACTCTCCCTTTTCTCCTTTAACCCCTGGATCACCTTTGGCCCCAGGCAGACCACTGTGGCCACTTTTGCCTTCCATTCCACTGTCTCCTTTGCTACCTTTTTCTCCTTTCATACCCACCTCACCTTTCTGTCCTTTTCCTCCCCTCTCCCCAGAATCTCCACAGAAGCCCTTATCCCCCATCTCCCCCTTCTCTCCCTTGGCTCCAGGCCTTCCATGCAGGCCCGGTGAGCCCATAGCCCCTTGGTCTCCTTTTTCTCCTTTGGTACAATTCCCACATGTGTCTCCCTTGGAGCCTTTTTGTCCTTTCACTCCTCCCAAACCAGTGTTTCCTTTATCTCCCTTAGGGCCAGGTTCACCTGAAATGGAAAATTAAAATAATGTTTAAGGACCACATAGGCCATAAGCAGCATGCTATTACCACAGAGCTCAAAAAAGTAGAAACAAACCTACTAATTAGGAAACCTGGTTCTTGCCTCAGTAAAAATTGTGCTTAGGAGGCTCTGACAATGAATAATTTATATTATGCCATGCTCTTAGAAGTGGAATAGTTAATGCTTCCAAGAAACAGTGGGTTATATTCAGATTTCATATATCTAGTTATTTTAGTTTTTTACTTTTAAGATAATAAAGAATATTAGGACTGTAGTTGATCGTTGTATTCCATTACCCTTTGCATTTTGGCCTAACCCAGGTATTCCCCTAAACCCTCATATTGTCCATTCGAGCCTAAATTATTATTGGCAAGGAACCTGAGACCCAGAACGAGTGAGGGATTTTTATTTTCCATTGACAGCTGGAGAGAGAAGCAGAACACAGATACTATTACCTGGTCTCCAAATTCCTAGACTGGTTCTCCTTCATCAAGTCAGTACACCGAATTATTAGAAGAAGAACAGGAATTTGTATTTTCAGCTTACCTCCCCAATAATTTTAAATACAAACAGGAAGAGAATGAAGGGCTATATTGTGCACATGACTGTACACAGTAGATACATTTCATGCTCTACCTTGTGCTCCAGGTTTTCCTGGGTATCCTGGAACTCCTTGGTCCCCACGTTCTCCTTTGAGTCCTAAAATGATATCAAGATTAACTTTTTACCAACTATATCATTTATGATATATTTAATATTCCTCTCACAACCATGTCACATTCCAGTGTTTTCTTTAACCAAAATGGGCTAAAGGTAAAATTGTGTGGAAAAAGAATGTAGGCCGGGCACGGTGGCTCAATCCTATAATCCCAACACTGTGGGAGGCCGAGGCGGGTGGATCACCTGAGGTCAGGAGTTTGAGGCCAGCCTGGCCAACATGGTGAAACCCCATCTCTACAAAAAATACAAAAAATTAGCTGAGTGTGGTGGCGCACACCTGTAGTCCCAGCTACTTGGAAGGCTGAGGCACAAGAATCACTTGAACCCAGGAGGTGGAGATTTCTGTAAGCCGAGATCACACTGCTGCACTTTAGCCTGGGTGACAGAGTGAGACTCTGTCAAAATAAATAAATAAATAAATAAATGTATTGAGGGTCATTAGGAATAATTAATTTCAACAGGTAAACTATTTAAAAGAGATCTGGAGGCAGTGATCCCTTCAAACAGAATTCATCTTTGCCCTCAGCATTTCCATGGCTCTTCAAACCTCTCATAAAACTCATGACATTCTGCTTGTATTATATATGTAAGTATTCATGCTTTTCCCAACATGAATTTTGAATAAAGTTAAAATGCCTTCTTTATATGGCCACAATGCCTGAGAAATAGTGCCATGTTCCCTACAAGTTTAAACACAGGGCACAACATCCTGCAGTTGGCTAAAACTAGTGATAACAAAAAAATGTCCAGGAAAAAAAAACCTGCTCTTTATATGGAGCATCCATGTAAGTATAGGACTGTAGGAATTCATAGTTGAAAAAAATGAAAACATCTGTATTTTCAGATAATTGTCATATTACCACAAAATATAGTTTTATATTGGGCCTCACTAAAAGCCCATACTATTATAGTTCGGTCACACCGAATTGATTTCAACTATAAATTAGCATAACAACAATAATAGTATTGATAATATCTCACTCTTATTACACATTTACTTGGTGCAGATAATTGTTCAAAGCTCTTACCTTTTCTTTACTTAATCCAGCCTTTTTATTTAACATAATTTTTACTTGACATTAACACACCTTCTTCTATAACACACAGGTTCATATAACATAACACATTTAATCAATTGGAAAATTTTAAATTTACAAAAGTTTATAGCACCTGCCTTTCAAGAATAATAGGGAAGATATTTTTGTCATCATTTTATCAACAAGGGAAGCTGAAGTATGAAAAACTTTAAAGGATTGGACAGAGTCAAATACAACTACATATAACATTGGTTGGCATCAATTTGCTACCTATATTGTTTATGATATAACTAACATCTTTTGTTTTATTTTTGTGAGGGAAAAAATAAATCCTAAGCCAAATTAAAAGTGGTGAGAATAGACTCCCCCCAGTTTCATAAGAACAACTAGAGAAATCCCACCATAGGTCATTTAGCAGAGTTTTCTAAGTTGCTAGCTACCCCAACACCACTCTGCATAAAAAGGAAAATTTGGAAATTAAACCATAGACCATCAGGAAACTAACTGGATGCATTTTGAGAGAACCCAGCCCTAAATGGAAGAGAAGAGCCGATTCTATTCCTAGTCTTTGCCAATACTCAAATACCAACCTTCACCACACAGAGTTATGCTAGTTCTTGAGTTCTTTTAAAAAGTTTAGTTGCTTCCCCTAATTTACTCAACCAGGTCATGATTAACTAGAATGGAATCATTCAACTCATTTTTTTTTCTAACTTTCTATCTTAACCAAGAGTCCAAGCTAAGCCTGGAAGTGAAAGGAAAGTAGAGTTGCTACTTTATAAAGAACGACTGAATGAATTTCTACTTTTGATCCTTCATCAAAGTGTGTTCTTAAGAACCTTATTTTATTACTCTTCCCTATTTTTTCTTCTATTTCCAGAAGTCTAGCTTCCAAAATGTATGAATCACTGGGGAGGTTCATCGCTCATCTTTATTTCACAAGGTTTTCTACTAACATAATTCAGGCACAAAAGGATTAAATGTTTCCAAGAATGAAAATCACATAACTGACAAGTGTGAAGTAGCTCTCTCTTCCCTTAGCATCTTTTTTGAGTAATTACTTCACTGAATGTTCTACCAGAAATGAGTTAGGCAGTTCCTGAGCCATGTGGAGGGTGATGTATAGATGGTATTAGGTCTTTTGACATGTGACACTGAGGCTGAAACATTTAACTTGATGGATAGATGGTATTTCTACGGGCTGCTGGTATTCACTTAGGAATTTCTAAATATCCTAGTGAATCTGTAGCTTTCCTTCAGTACCTTTAAGCACTTATAGAACCAGGGATTTCCTGGGGCAGAAAGCCTTCTTTACTGATACACCTATGGAATTACAGAATTTCTGAGCTTGAAAAGAGCTATAAAGGCACTCATAATGACAAATCTTCTTTGATAGTAAACAAGGTATAAATAAATATCTAGTTCATCTCCTTAAATTTCCAGGTGAAAGAAAATGACTGGCCCAATGTCGTTATTATAAGCTTGATTACTTCTGTTTTAATTAAGATGTCTTCCCACCACTGACACTGCCTCTGATTTCAGAGTGAGCCAAGGGATATATTAAATTCCTTTTAGCAGGCATACTATCCACCTAAACTGAATATTCAGAGAATTGCCTGCTCTAGTTCCATCTAATATAAAATTATTTGCATACATGTACAGGAAGGGTATCTCTGTACCCTTCCCCAGAGACTACCCATTCTATGGCTGCTGGTGACTAGGTCAGCCAGGTGACCAATGAGAGATGGAAAAGCTGTGTGACAATCTGTGTGCCTGAATGCAGGCGTGCAATGTTCCCAGGTAAGTTTAAAATTTCTCAGTTGGCTATTTAGAAAGTTAACATATTTATATCAAATATAATGTGTTTTACCAAGTATTTACATTTTTTTAAATTGACTCACCTTCAAGAATCTAGTATTTAAGTAGCAAATTGCTCTTCTGAAAAATTATGCAGGATGTCCCTTGAGTTTTGACATGAATGAATTACCTACCTTTCTCTCCTTTGTAGCCTTTAGGGCCTTGGGGCCCAACAACTCCTGGTGGCCCTGGGATCCCCAAATTTCCAGCCTCTCCTTTAGCACCTAGAAATGGGATTGTAAATCACATCAGAATATAAAATTTCTCTTTTGAAGTTCATTAGATAAGGGGGAAAAAAAGCATTTTATTGCAATCAATAAGTATCAGTGACCTAATGATAACATCTGAGTGAGAATAAACCATCACAGAGTCCTAAGGGCAATATTTTTGTCTGATTTGCATTTTTGTAGTACCTGAATAGATAAAGTGAGCCCATTAGTACTTGTCACTGTATTCATGGCAGTGATGAAATGATTCAGGGAAGCAGCACTATATCAAACGGGACCAAAATGATAATCTGACACTTAACCTCATGTGGACCACACTTTCACATTGGAAGTAAAAACACCTAGCACCTTTGCATTTGCCTTTTATTCACTTGCTCATTCATACATTAACTATTTCTGAGGTCTCCTATACACCAAGCACCTCGCAAGGTGTTAGGAATGCAGCCATCAATATTCCAGCAGTCCCTACTCTCATGAAGCTGAGAGTCTATGGAAGACAAACATTGAACAAATAGCCACACAAATACATAGAAATTGTCAAATTGTAGTAAATGACATAAAGAAAAATACGAAGATCTTACTGAGGACTTAATTGATAAGATCAGAGGCTTCCTTGAGAAAATGGCATTAAGCCAAGACCCAAAGAATGGACTAAGATTTCCTAAAGCAGAGTAGCTTCCCTAAGTGGGACCAAGATAGTCTCAGCATTCTGAGCTCTTAAGCACTATGCTCTGTGGCAGAACCAGCAGACTAAGACATATGAGCTCCCCAGGCAGGGTAATAACTTGGCACACCTTGGAGTTGTTTGTCATATATATTTAGAGGAGAGAATGAACCCTGAGAACAGCCCAGCTAAATCCACCACTGGGTAAAACAAAAGCCCTGACGTTACAGAAGTCACAGCCTTAGCAAATAGTTTAGCAACCAGCTGTGTCTACTTGACCATGCCCTTGGAATTTGCACCCCCTAGCAGCTTACCAGCCAGATAGAATATTAAGACTTCTGGTAAATATAATTTTCTCACTCTCATTAAAATTTTCAGTAATGTTTTAGCAATCCTGATATCTTGGTGCCCAAGCTACAGCCCATCTCCTTGACTCCTTACTGCAGCTCTGCATAAATACTAACCACATTTCCCAAAGGGTCCCCAAAATGGGATGAAATGAATGAAAAGCTTGGTGAAGATGTATAATTGCTGAGTTTATAGCATTAAATTCCTCAGGGAATGGTGAATTTTAAGTTGGCATTCTGATCTTAACTTTACCTTGAATTCTCTTCTAGATGACATGTAAAAGCTGAAATGTATTAGAATAAAGCTGAGAGCATATTCATCATGTATATATTATAGACATCTGAAATCTTGAAATACATAACCATGGTGTTCAATTGAGAAAATCATTGGGCAACGACACAGTATTGCCTCAGAAATTCAATGGGAAGCAAATGGAATCCTAAGCTTTATTCTCCACCTCGGAGCCATTCCATTTCTAACCCTAACTACAAATAGCACTCAGAAAATCCATCAGTCAGCACACATTCTTGCAAGGCAACAGAAGTTTCATTTACCCTTTTTAAATCAGCCTCTAATGAAAAAGTTGTACTGGTAATAAACCTGTGCATCTTAAAGAACCACAGCACCATGCTGGGGATGGTAATCCCTGACTTTGCTCTCACCAGCCCTGTCCAGTAGAATTGTCTACAATGATGGAAAAGCTATCTGTGCTGTCCAATACAGTGGCTGTTGAGCACTTGAACTGTGGCTAATGTGACTGATGAACTGAATTTTTTACCTTATTCAATTTTAATTTTTATATTTATTAATTACCACATTGGGCAACACAGCACCCATTTGGTTTTATAACAATGTGACACCTAGACCTGTTATCATTTGCATGACAACGTAGAAACTCTTGGGGCAATTTCACCCCACAACCTACCTCTCAACTCTACCGATGTACAAGTGAGAAACATGACTTCTTATATTTTCAAATACCTGGCTGTCCAGTCTCTCCAGGTTCTCCTTTCTGGCCAGGTACAGGTGAACAACAATCACAACAATTCAAAAAGAAATCAGCTGTGTCAAGTGTGAAGTTTTCAAAGGGAAAGAGAGTGCCAGTGCCAAAGACAGAATCCAAGGCCGAGGGTTTGGTGATTGGTTCTGCCATTTCAGCCACTTCTGTGAAGAGGGTTTCTTCTTCTGGAGGTGGGCCACTGGATGGTTTTAGACCCTTTGGCATCTCTCTTCCCTCAAATTTCTTCGTAAATTTGGTATATGGTGTGGTCTTTGCTATTGTGTTCATGCCAGCAATAGCCAAAATAATTAAAATAGCACAAAGCCAAGAAAACATCCACATATTTGAGGCTGGAAGAAAGATATAATAGGAAAATATATACATATTACATGAGGTCCAAATGAAAAGACTAAGTGATATAAATATATACTCATATAAAAGAAATATATATGAATATGAACCATAAGAATGAACAATATGCATAATATGGAATGATATATTTTCAATATATTTTATATGTAAATGTGTGCTTGAATCACTACAGAATATTTTATGTATTTATTTATTATAAAGAACACTTTACTTCAATTCATCTTTCTGGTTGCTTTCTCAGTATTATATATTGTTCCCAACCATTCAAACTATCTTGCCAAATAGCAAACATGATCTATAATAAATACAACATGACTTAACAGCTTATATACCCTGTGGAAGATAAATGTGTATAATTTCCTGACTGATCGCACTCAGATTTATAGAAATCAAATACATTTGTATTAGAGGGAGATGAAAAATATTGAACTGAATAGTTTATTCCAGCAAACTCAATTATTTCAAGAAAAAATACTGTGGAATAGTCCTTAAATCGACTAAGGATAATGGTCCTGTTGTGAGAGTAATTTTTGAAAATCTATTTTAATAAGTGAAGAGAGAGACAATTAAAAACAATAAATTTGAATATATGCTACATCCTTAGATTCCTCACATGGCATTTAACTCTCCACTTCTTTGCTTTGTAATTTGGGGAGTTTTTCTAGAAATGCACATTTATTCTTGTATTATTTTAATGGGACAAAATGTGGTTATTCTTAAAAGGCCTTTGGCAATGTCCAAAGTGATATGATGTAAGGTTTCTAATGAGGTGAAATTTTGATAGTTCAAAGTATTCCATTCCCAATCAATCCCTAGCAGTCTAGGGGCTGCTAACAGATAGTCAGAGTTATGAATCCACATTTCCTGATAGGAGAAGGCAGCCATAATTAAGATAAATAGTAACAAAGTAAAGATAATGGAAATAAAGATAGTAAGGTCTACTGTTTATACAGTTTCCTACTCTGAGTAGATGCCTTACATTAATTAATCTAATAAGGTCTCACAATAGCTCTCCATTCCCCCTTGAGAACTGGAACATGACAAGGATGCTCTCTCTCATCCCTCCTATTCAACATAGTACTGGAAGTGCTAGCCAGAGCAATTAGGCAAGAGAAAGAAATAAATGGCATTCAAATAGGAAAAGAAGAAGTCAAACTCTGTCTCTTTGCAGAAAATATGATTATATACCTAGAAAACCATAGACTGCCAAAAGTCTCCTGGGACTGATAAATGACTTCAGTAAAGTTTCAGGAAAGGAGATTAATGCACAAAAATCAGTAGGGGTTCTATATACCAATAACATTCAAGCTGGGAGTCAAATCACATCAAAATTGTAATTCCATTTACAATGCCATGAAAAAAATACCTAAGAGTACATCTAAGGAAGGAAGTGAAAGATCTGGAGAACTACAAGGAGAACTACAAAACACTGCTGAAAGAAATCAGACATGACACAAATAAATGAAAAAACATTCCATGCTCATGGATTAGAAGAATCGATGTTGTTAAAGTGGTCATACTGCCCAAAGCAATTGACAGATTTAACACTATTTATTTCAATCTATCAATGTGACTTTTCACATGACTAGAAAAATACTACTCTAAAATTCATGTGGGACCAAAAAAAGAGTCCTAATAGCCAAAGCAATCCTAAGCAAAAAGAACAAAGCCAGAGGCATCACATTAACTGATTTCAAACTATACTGTAAGCCTACAATAACCAAAACAGCATGGTACTGATACAAAAACAGACACATAGACCAGTGAAACAGGATAGAGTATCCAGAAATAAAGCCACACATCTGTGACCATTTGATCTTTGATAAAGTCAACAAAAATAAGTGATGCAGAAAGGACTTCCTATTCAGTAAATTGTCCTGTGATAGCTAGTTAACCATATAAAGAAGAATGAAACTGGACCCCTACCTTTCACTCTATGCAAAAATTAATTCAAGATGGATTACAGATTTAAATGTAAGACCTCAAACTATCAGAATCCAAGAAAAAAAAAAAAAAAGACTAGAAAATGCCACTCTGGACATCAGCCTTGGGGAAAAAATTATGACTAAGCCCTCAAAAGCAATTTCAACAAAAAGAAAAATTGACAAGTGGGACCTAATTAAACCAAGGAGCTTAAGCACAGCAAAAGAAACTATCAACAGAGTAAAGAGGCAACCTACAGAATGGAAGAAAATATTATCAAATTATCATCTGAAAAGATCTAATAGTCAATCTATAAGGAACTTAAACAGTTCAACAAGCAAAAAAAAAAAACAAATTATCACATTAATAAATGGGCAAATGACATTAGATGACACTTCTCAAAAGAAGACATGCAAGCGACCAACAAAGATGAAAAAATGCTCAGCATCACTAATCAAAAGAAAAATGCAAATCAAAACCACAATGAGATATCATCTCACACCAGTCAAAATGACTACTATTAAAAAGTCAAAAACTAACAGATTTCAGTGAAGATGAGAAGAAAAGGGAATGCTTGTACACTGTTAGTGGGAGTTAAATTAATTTAGCCACTATGGAAAGCAGTTTGAAGATTTCTCAAGGAACTTAAAACAGAACTACTATTTGACCCAGCAATCCTACTACTGGATATATATCCAAAAGAAAACAAATTTTTCTCCCAATAATACACATGCATTAGCATGCTCATTGCAGCATTATTTGCAATAACAAAGACATGAAATCAATCTAGGTACCTATCAACAGTGGACTGGATGAAGAAAATGTGGTACATATACACCATGGAATACTATGCAGTCATAAAAAAGAATGGAATCATGTCCTTTGAAGCAACATAGATGCAGCTAGAGGCTATTATCATATCCAAATTAATGCAAGAACCGAAAACCAAATACTGCATGTTCTCACTTATAAGTGGAAACTGAACATTGGGTAGTCATGGACATAAAGATGGCAACAATAAAAACCGGAGACTACTAGAAGGGGTAGGGAGGAGAGACGGAGGCAAGTTTTGAACAACTAACTATAGAGTACTATGCTCAGTACCTGGGGATTGGATCATTTGTACCTCAAGCCTCAGCATCACACAACATACCTAGGTAACAAACCTGCACACATACCCCCTGAACCTGAAATAAAAGTTGGAAAAGATTCTTAAAGGGAAACAAAACCAGCTCCAGCAGGTGGGTGACACCATTATTCACCTTCACAGATGAGATAACAAGCACCAAGAGGTTACGTACCTTCCCCAGGGTCACACAACCTGTAAGTTATAGATGTAGGTCTCTTTAATTTCAGAGTCTAAACCCTTTTCCACAAATCATGTGGCATTTATAAAGATGAGATTAAAGCACAATAAATCCAAAGGTAGCTCCGTGGAACAGAGCTATGGATGAAACAAATATAAATCAGTGCAGATAAAAAAGGAGAAAGACAAGATGCTTTGTTTCCAAAATCATATAAAAATAGAAAAATGCTAACTTTCCTTTGAGTTGTCTTTGTTACCATATTCATCCAATCAACCAATATTTATTGAATATTGACAGTGTTAACAAGCCCTAAAATATCATGTATGGTAACAACAAAGATAAGGCATGGTCATTGTCCTCAGAGAGTTTATAGTCTAGTGTTGAGAGATGAAACACAACAAAGGAAATGAAGGAAAATGTGAAAAGCAGCTGATCACATTGCAGCTTCCCAAATATAGGCCCTTCTGTCCCCAGATGCAAATTCCCACACACACACATATACACTCTTCATTCCACAAGAATGAGGACATCAAACACAGGTACAATGCATCAGCCAGCTAAATTCAGTCCCAGCAAAAACTAGAACACAGAAATATTCTGTCTGGATATAAAATAATTAAACTTTCATTAGTTCACACAATTGCATTCAATAAAATATTCATTTGTTCAACAAACCTTTATTTGAGCATCTAAGAAGTCTATGTGGGGTCCCAGAATACAAACAAAAGTAAAACCTAGCCCCATCCCTAAGGATCCTTTTTGCTGTAAACATTCAAAAATAACCAGGCCCACATATTTGGGCAAAAGAGAAATCAGAGATTTGGCAGAAGTCTCGAAGGCAAATATTGGTGGCTTTTAATTCTCTCACCATTTTAAGAAGTATTAGGGTTTGCAGAATGCTGAGTGTTAATACTCTAAGATATTTCTTATGTTCTCTTAAACAAGTGAGGTCATGTGACAAAATAACCTTTCTTCCTACTAAATGTATCTGTGTTAGTCTTCCATACATACAAAGTATTTTTGACCCTGCAAAGATGTTATGGTAGTATCTTGGTAAACCAGTCCTGAGGGTGCAAGCAAGAGATAGCTAGTAGGACAAGGAGGAGAAGGGAGAGCATGGAAGATATTGTCCTAGCTATTTATAATATTATTTCACTTATACCACATAGTAACCATGCAAGATAAGATTTACTATGCCCATATAATGGATTCTAAAACTGAGCACAGAGAGATGAAGTAGCCTGCACAAAATCACAGTGTTAGCAAGTAGCGGGGCTGGGATTAAAATCTAGGTTTTGACCCCAACGTCATCCCATGTACTTCCCACTGTGCCATGCTCCCTGAGGATTAATGAGTGATCAGAGATGTTGCAAAAGGGAACTGAGTTGACACCTTCATGAAGCTCAACTCTGGATCTTTCAGTAGAAGAGAGTGACTTTCTGCAGACAGGAAATGGGAACTTAATGAGAGTAATGAGGAAAGAGAGAGAGGAGAAGTCTGACTCTGACAGTAGAACCTATTGGTGTGAGGTAAACAAAGTTACAGACAGCATATCTGACAAGAGGTCAAAGAGCTACAGAAAGTAATGAACAGAGCTAATCGTAAGAGAAAGGTGTTCAGGTTCCCTATTGAAGGGCATGGATTGTCCTCTTATATGTTTCCTTTGCATTGTGGTTTCCTGCTTCCAGATTTAAGCACAGATATTAAAGGATAATGTTGGCAGCCTTTTGATTGTGATAAGGCTCCCCAAGAATTTGGAGATGAGGAAAACATAAAGTTCTTCAAAAGACAGTGGAGCAGGGGTTGATAGTAACTTGACTGATGATGCAGATACATCATTTCTCGTAACCAAAAATTTTCATGATTGCGTAAAAACATAAAATTTCAGCCAAACAAAATTTCAAGTAAGGGCCCCTGACCAAATTTTAAGTCGTTAAAACGATAAAACGTAACTTAAATGCTAATCCTAAAGTAGGTGTAAATCTTAACAGAAGTGTTAGAAGTAAAAATCAAAATAGCAAGTTGGGATCCTTAATTAGAGAACCTAAGTTCAGGAAACCCTTTTACTTATCCTGAAGGTTGCCTAGACTGCAAACACTTCCAGTGGAAAAAGTCAAGTCTCTTGTTTCTGTGTTCCCAAAGACTAGTATAATGTTTGGCAAATAATAGGTATTCCATAGATGTTTTGCTGAACTGAAATAAAGTAAACGTAGTAGATTGCATTATTGTCCCCAATTTTTTATCCCTCCCTGTACTCACACCCTTTGCTAAATGGATTTTTGCAGTGCCACACACAAAAGAAATGGGTTCTATACTCCAATCCCTTGACTCTGAGTTCAACCATGTGACTTCAGCGCATAGAATGAGGTAGAAGTGACAGGGTATTAGGTCCCAAGGGCCCTTGGGTGTTTCCACTTGCTCTCCTGCACTTTTGCCATTGCCATCAAAAGGATATGAATGACCCAGCTTGCTGGTCACTGGAGGAGGATGAGAAACACATAGAGTGGAGTTGTTCCAGATAAACTGTCCTAGCCAAATATGACCTAGAGCACATTCCCCAACTGACCTGAAGACACATGAGTGACCCCAGGTAAGATCAGCTGAGACCGATCAATATTAAGCAACCCTCACCAATCCCACAGATATGTTCCCGTTATCTACTGCTGTGTTGCAAAGTACTGCAAACTTAGTGGTCTAAAAACAACCATTTTATTCTAGCTAACAATTTTGTGGGTCAGAAATTCAGGTCTGGATCAACTAGGTGATTCCTCTGCTCCATGGGGAATGAACTAAGGTCACTCTGAGTGTTCAGCTAGTGGATGGGCTGGTGTAGAGAGGCTTAATTACAAGTCTGATACCTTGATAGAAATGGAAAATACTTGGGCTCAGTTAGGACTTTCAATCACATAATCTCTCTGGCATGCCGGTCTCAAGGTTTTTAAACTTCCATCATGGCTCAGGGCTCCCAAAGATATTTTTCCAGGAACATGGAAGCTGATAATCTATTAAGGTGGCTTAGTGACACTTCCACTAAATTTTTAGCCAAAGCAGTCTCAGAACCCAGCCATACTCCAATGAAAGGGGCATGGGCCTCATTTCTTAATGTGAGGCATGTCGATTTCTGGTAATCTTGAATCTACCACAGATACACAAGCTATACTTTGTCAGCCATGGAGTTTTAGCAAGATTTGGCCACAAAAGCTAACTGACACCAACAGTTCCAGCCTCTAGCCTAACATTATTTTTACCATTGAAACAAAATGACTAAGCAGCCTCCAGACAATGTCTTCTTACCTTTCCCTGACAGAAGACACCCTTTGAACTCCTCTCCCTTATCAATTAGCCCCCATAACCCTGGGGCCACCCCTAGTTGAGATGCTTGCTATTAGAAAGGCTCTTGAAGATGCTATGATCTTGAATGTACCTTCCCTGAGATTCTGTGATGAGGTTTTATAACAGTGGGCACTCTATTAATACATAACATTTAGCTCATTCTATAAAATTTTATTCTAAATGTAGGAAGCATTATGTTTCTTCTAATAGTGTACTCTTCGCTCTCATTAAAAAGAAGGTGCCCAAGATTGGGAGAACATTCTTTGAATATTTGTTAGTTTTTTCCCAGTAGAAATAAGACGTTCACACTGACTTAATAGTGCACATTTGGAAGATGATCGACAACTTTAATGTTGAGGCTAAAGCCATGGATTATAAATAAATTTTAGTAACTACTATCAAATAGTATAGTTTAAGGATTAAAAGCCATTAGCTTTGTAGAGAATCATTCCTGAGTTTAAGTTTCAAATCTTTCCCTTTTTGTTTGATTTGGAGCAAGACACTGTACCTCTTTAAGTCTTGGTTCTTCATTTCTAAAATGGAGATAATAATAGTAGCTTCATCTTTTATGGTTGTGAAACTTAAGGAGATAATACATGAAAAGCTCTTAGCATAGTGCCCTCAGTAACTATTGACTATTTTTTAATGAGAATTAGATCTAATGACTTAGCCAGAAATATTTTGAAGCAGTGACAGGTTTTTCCCATTCTCACGTTGTGCCAGACTGATATTGCATTTGGGCATTTAGCATTATTTCCATACTGTTTTTATCTGCTTCCCCAAATCTCAGGGGCCCATATGTAGGAACTAAATTTCTCAGAATCTCTTGACATTAGGGTTCCAGTTTAGTATCTGCCAATGACAACATTTGATGGAATGGGAGAGACAGAAAGAACATAGAAGCCCTCTGTAGTCCCAGCTACTACTTGGGAGGCTGAGGCAGGAGAATCGCTTGAACCCCGGAGGTGGAGGTTGCAGTGAGCCGAGATCGCACCACTTCACTCCAGCCTGGGTGACAGAGCAATATTCTGTCTCAAAAAAAAAAGAAGAAGAAGAAGAAGAAAGAGAAGGAGAAGGAGGAGAAGGAGAAGGAGGAGAAGAAGAGGAAGAAGAAGAAGAGGAATAAAAAGAAGAAGAAGAAGAAGAGGAAGAAGAAGAAGAAGAAGAAGAAGAAGAAGAAGAAGAAGAAGAAGAAGAAGAAGAAGAAGAAGAAGAAGAAGAAGAAGAAGAAGAAGAAGAAGAAGAAGGAGAAGAAGAAGAAGGAGAAGAGGAAGAGGAAGAAGAAGAAGAAGAAGAAGAAGAAGAAGAAGAAGAAGAAGAAGAAGAAGAAGAAGAAGAAGAAGAAGAAGAAGAAGAAGAAAGCAGCAGTAGCAATTTTCTGATTCTCTGAAGGCTAGAGGCAAATCTGACAACTAGCAACAGCCATCCCTGCCTTCTCTTCCTCCTGCTTCAATGATTAAATAAGCACTTACTTACCTGAATGAAATCCCTTTCTGCCTAACATGTCTGTAGTGCCTGGAGAGCAAATTTTGTTATCGTATCTTCTTCTCCATTTAATTTTATCTCTATTTCTTTTATTATAAAATCCCAGCCTGCCTCCTTTGTTTTGTTCTCTTTCTTCTTACCACTCTCTCTTTCTTTTTACATTCTCTTTCTTTTTACCACAATCACTCCTCATCCATCCACAACATCTTTATCTATTAGAAGCTAGATGGATCAAATTATGTCCCAAAAAGTTTTTCAAAAGATTATTCCCATTTTAGTCCATTTTGTGTTGCTGTAATAGAATTTTACAAACTGGATAATTTATAAAGAAAAGAAATCTATTTCTCACAGTCTTGGAGACTGGGAAGTCCAACATCAGGAAATCAGAATCTGGTCCAGGCCTTCTTCCCATGGAGAAAGACAGAAAGGCAGGATAGTTTAAGAGAGGGCTGAGTTCACTTTTACAAGAACCCATTCCAAAAATAGTGACATTAATGTTTTAATAGTGACATTAACACTGTTGCATTGAGAATTAGGTTTTTATCACACAAACCTTGGGGGATACATTCAAACCATAGCACTCCCACAATGTTCTGAGCCTTTGAATATATTGCCCATACTAATACTATGTTCCAGTTGTACTCTTGAATACTAATTCTAATATAAATATAAATACTGTTGAAATAGTTTTAGGCACATGGATATGTGTGCATATATTGTTTGGGCTGCAAAAGTGGTGACCTTTTCTTCTTAACCTTATATAAAGCATTCTTATTCTCTGACCCTGTATAGTTCTATAGAATTATAAAATGAACCATTATGTCTCCAGCATTCCTTTGCTATTTGAAGAGCTACTTTTAATGTCTCACATCATTTCATTTACAGCAATATTTCATGCTGTGTTTCTTCTCATACTCATGTTTCTCTTTCTTTCTTCTTTTTGCTCTTCCTTATATTCAGTCAACAAATGTTTATTAAAACCTACTCTGTGTCAGGCACCAAATTATATTCAGGAGTTACAGAATAAAATATATGCTCTCACAAAGCTTACATTCCAATGAGAATAATAAATAGCACGGGGTAAATAAATAAACATTTCAGACTGTAAGTAGGTACTATAGAGAAAATAAATAGAAGTATTTGATAAAGAGTGACAAGGAAAGGTTATTTCAGACAACAGCATATTACGCAAGAATATCAGGAGAAGGAAAATGGGTAGAGGCAGTTGCTGCCACTACTTACATCTCCTTCCTCAGAGCTACATCCATCAAACAATCCTATTTTCCTTTTTAAGGTGCCTAGCATTGCACCTTCAATGCTAGGCAGCTATGAAGATAAATTAGGGAGAATTTCTGATAAGTTATTTCCTCTTGCCCTAGTTCTTCTAGTAAACTCAGACAGGTAGCCCTTTAGAGCTCAAATCTTGAGTTCATTCACAAATTACCACATCAAAAGGAAGAAAGAGAAACTTTGTAAATACAGATTTCTATTTCCCACTTTATTTTTTAAGAGTAATTCCAGAGTGATTGTAATCAGCTCTGATAGACGTGCGCATCTCTTTGTGTTGATAGATGCAGCAAAAGCATCATTATTTCTATTGTCCAGTGGCAGGCTATTTCTTCCAGAGTGTCTAAATAGTGAATCCATAACAATTTTATTAAGGACATTGGATATAACATTACATTCTACCAAGTTAAATGCTTCTTGTGTTTAACAAGTAAGAAGAAAATTAAAACATTCTCAGCATTTTCTGTCAGATGGAAAGCGATTGGCCTTGGTTCAGAATATAATACCATAAAAAGAGTCCAGCTGAAAATGTGGAAACTTTTTGCCTCTATGGATGCCATCACTTTTTCAGTTCCTCCTCTTCTCCTCTCATCCTGCCTTAAATCAAAGCTGTAGGACAGGAAGCAGAACGTTACAAGTGACAGTGGAGACCCATGGCATAAGGTTGGTTATGGAGAAGGAACTGCACTTACCAGAGCAATCAAGCTAGGGCAGGACCAAGTGATAACTCGGCAACTAGTTGCTAGAAAAGTTAAGTCACCTGCATGGGTGAGTAGACAGGTAAAAATGTAGCCTAAATTTAGGCACAACAGTAAATCCCAGCTCCATGTCTCCACAACCTTTAAAAAAACTTGTAAGGATCAGATTAGGCAAAGGCAAGAAGAAAATTATTACTCCTCATTTCACCATTTTTATTTCCCTCACAGTGTTTCTGAGTATATCTGCTATAGTAGTTTTCTTATTTTAGGAAAAAAGAGGACTAAAGGAGGTGAGGGAAAGAGACAGTGTGCATCTGTGGGTGTGTGACTGGATAACGAGCCTGAATTAAATTTTGCAGGCTGATATATTCCACTGATTAAAAAAGCAATGGGGAGCTGGGTGTGAAGAGTGAGGGAGGGTGGTATATGGGAACTCTCTGTTCTTTCTGCTTAATTTTTTAGTAAACCTAAAACTGCTTTAAAAAGTAAAGTCCGTTAATTTTTTAAAAGGTAAAGCAATGGGGTCCAAACATGTTGATTGATTTGTTCACTTACCAGTTAATAAACTAGTCCTGGCAGCAGTTAATAATCTATCAAAGTTGTTATTGCACTCCTGAATTTAAAACTTACATATGTCCATAATATATTTTTGTTAAATTTTGCCATGTTAACAAAAACCCATGATGGAGTCAAACCAGTTCCATGTTAGAAACTCACCATGAGGTAAAATTTCACTGAGACTTTTCTGCTTCTTTGATATGAAGAATTTATATATCCATTAAAATAAGTAAGCAAACTTCTTCAGCATTTTGGAGACCAAGCAGAATGCCTGTTGTGGGGTGTTTCTCAGGAGGGAATTATTATGTAAAACAAATTAGAGCTAGCTAATTCCTGCTCCATCCAGTCTATCCAAAATTAACCAGAGTTGTCCTAAAGGGGAGATTCTGAGGAAGCGTCAGGATACAGAATCTAACAGATGAGTGGGCTCTAAAGAAAAGGAATTTGTCTTTGAAGCGAAAGATGTTTTTCAGATAACGTGATAGATAGGGAATTTTCATTACTAACAGTTTGCTTTCTGTTGATAGCCTGGCTTCTCAGTGTTGAAAGCCTGTGTTGATCCTTTTATCAGCTTACTCAAATAGGAAATATAACTACTAAAGATATGGCATTAAAGAAATGCTTTATTATTAAACTATTTGCAATTACCGAACTCTCATATATCTTTCATTTCTACAATGTTTAAGATCTTTTTTTTTCAATCCAGAGAGTTCTAAAACTATTCCAGGGCTCAGAAATTCTTATAAACAAACATCAGAAGGATCAGAAGTTTGAAGATGTCAACAGACATTACATATCCCAAAAGATATCCATTTTTCTCTTGTCCATTGGAATCTGAACTAGTTTCAGAGCCATTTAGCATCATGGATCAGGGGAAGAGCAGACTCTGTCACATTTTAATTAGAAGTTTCCAAGAAAAGTCAATTTAGGGTCAATCTAGCTTATAGGCACAAGAGTTGGTTCTTACTCTGTCTCTAGTTCTCAAAAAGTCCTCAAGAACCCCCTAATTACTCTTCACTATACATAAAGCCATCGTCACTGACCTGTGTCAACATCAAAGATACATAGAAAACATGAGAGGATTATCAGCTACACAGCAGTTTTTTGGGGTGTGTTGGCATGGTGACCCTAGCACTTCCCTGCTTTGCTCAAACTCCATAATTTGACATCAGGCTTCAAGACTTCATCTTGGATCTGGGTTCATAAAAGGGGGCCCTGAGCCTGGGTTACTAACAGCTGCCTGAGGCTAGCGTAAGTCCCTTTACCAAGAGGAAAGTAGTGTCCTTACACTGAAAACAATGAATTCAGACTAGAAGAGCCAGCTCTAAACCCTTTTCTACTTCTGATGTATTAAGATTATTTTCCTAACAAATCCTGCCTAATCATAGTCAGTGCCGAAGATTTAAATATCATTACATTCTCATTTTGTCACTTGGTCCAGGGCCCATTCCATGACTTCAGAGTCAGCTCATGGAAAACTCTGCCTGTGGCAGTGGCTCTGGGAGACCCTTTAGAAGTCAAGGGCTCCCCTAGAAAGTTGAGAATAAGATAGCTCTGATAAGCATCAGCTTTGGCATCAGCCCAGAGAAGAACAGAAGGAAGTCTGTCCCTGACAAAGCTACCAAGAGGTTAATGCATCACATGAAAAACAGCAGTAACTTCCTCTTTCAGGACAGCCTTGCTATTTAATACCCCAAAAGACCAAGGACAAAGAATGGCATTGTATAAGCACTGTAACTCAAGCAATTAGCCAGGTAATGGTGTGTGGGGTTTATCGTAGCAGACTGTCAATTAAAACACTTGGAAGGAGGTTATGCAAAGCACTGAGATTTCAAATCTTATAAGCTACCAGTAGGACTAAATTATAGTAAATGTCATATTACTACAGTAAGTATCACATAAATGAAAATAAAGTTTATTTTCTAATACGGACTCTTGCCTAATATCTCATAAATCCCAGAAATTGAAAAAAGCAGCCAAGTGTCTAGTCTTTACTCAAGAATAAAGGAAATGGAACAAAAGATGTCATGTTTTAATTAAATATCTTCTTTGATACCTTGTATATCTCTAGTTAATTGTTTTTTAAAGATTCAAAATTATACCTCTTAGTTTTATTTTGGGTTTTTGCCAATGAACTTAAGGGGAAAGAAGAGAATAGGAATGGATAAAATGTGAATTTCAGGAGAAAAATTGTTTCTTAGAAGGATCTTTAGATTAAATTCTGTTTAATTACTTGTCTGACTTCATTCTCATAGAAGCACAGCATTTTCTTCTTTTTTCTTTTAGAGCAGATATATTATTAGAAAAACTGACTTTTCAAAATGAAAAATAAACGACAGAGTTCTTTATGAAATTTCAAAATGCAAATAACATTTAGCACCTAAATAGATAGCAATAATGATTTTCCCTGAATACTGGTAGAAAGAACATAATATATAAACATTAGTTTCTTTCCTAAAAACCCACAAGTCAAGTTTAAGCCAGCAGTTAATTTTTATTCATGAATTATAAATCCTTTACAGGAGGGAGTGAAGATAAAACAAAAACAAAATATATGTAGAAATGTAATGTTCCACTAATTCTATCACAGAAAACTAAATGTGTATTAAATTGTTATTATTATTCATAATTGTTCCATAAAATAGTATAGTCATAATATATTTTTAAAAGCAAAATATATTTTTCTCTTATCAGATCATTGTTACGAGAGGAACCATATTTTTATGCACCTATATTATCTTAACTGAAGATATACCACAGTGTTATAATCTGAACAAAATCTGATTTTTAAGATGTTTGTTGCACATCTTCTTGAAAGATATTAATTATTGCATAATACCAAAAATGTGTAGTTCTACCTCAGCAATGCCACTGTGTTATATTCTCTCTTTAGAATTTGTTTATTCTACTTATCTCACAGATATTCACAAATTTAGTAACTTTAAAATTAAGAATGATTCTATGCTCTATGCTACAAACTTCCATACTCCAAAAATCAATACAAAAAATAGATTTAATACCAGAGAGGAAAAACTACCTTTTATCAATTGCATAGTTTTATCATTTCTATTTATATTCTTATTTCCTAGAGGCAAATTACATCAACCGGACCTTTTTCAGCCTGGGATCTTATTGCAAAAGGTGTGATGGAAGATAAAATAAATCAATGTTTGTAATAATCTCCTACCTTATGGATATTTCCTTGTCAGCAATTCCTCTCCCAGATGGCACACTGGAAAATTCAATCTCATTTACCATTACACAGTAGTCTGTTTTATTTCTTTCAAGGTTTGCCCCTACCCAATAAGAAGTGAGTGCCTTGTGATAAGGGGAGTGGTAACCTTTTAAAACTCTAAAGGAAAGCTCTGAAATCTGATGAAATGCAAATGCATTGGGACTATTGAAGCCTTAGCTCTTCAATGGCCTGACTTTGTCCACCATTGCCGTTGGTTTATAGGACTACCTTTCATTTTAATACAGTAAGGTCATTGCACCATAACATCAAACAACTCTCCTGTTTAGTAAATACTACAGTTTTCTGAAGTGTGTCCACCATAATCTGTGATCTGGGCAGCATGTAGGCATTCAGAAGCATCCGCTTCCATTGTTGAGTAAGCCCTCACTGCAGGAGAATAGACACTTAGGTGGCATTTCTGAACCACACACTCCTCCCCTCCACTCACAGCCTCCCTTTTACTGAATTAGCTGCCACCCATTGAGAATTGACCAAGATATATAGATTCTTGGCCAGGTTTATTTCTAAAAAGATATATTTGTCTTCACTGGGGGCTACAATGTAAAAAACGTGTAAATTACAAAAGTGCTATGGGCTCCTTGATTGATTCATTCAACAGTTTTCATGAGAACCTGCCAAGTGCCACATTCTGTTCTAGGTACTGAGCAAAGAGCAGAGGAGAAAGATTGACAAGGACCTGCTTTCATGAAGGTTATGTCCTGGTGGGAAATACCACCAAAAATTAAAACACACACATATAAACAGTAAATATCAAATATTAACAAGCTAACGAGTATCATGTACAAACTAAAATAAAGTAATAGAGAATGAATGAGTGGGTTTTTTTAGATTGGGTGCTGAGGAAGGCTGTTCTAACAAGTTGACCTTTAAACTGCTACAATCCGAATGACAAAGGAATCATCTAGGTAGAGGAAATCAGAGGGATAAGAGCAACCCAATTGTGGAGACCCAGAGATGGCAACTGGCATTGAATTGTAGGAGTAACACAAAGAGGATTAGAGCAGAAATACAAAGATGACCAAATTAAATCCTGGAGCAGAAAAATGGTGATATGATTTAGTATATTAACATATATAATATACAACCAACAAAACATAGAGAAAGGAGGGTGTATGGCATAAATAGAATTACTATCCAGTCAGACAGTCCCAAGGAGCATAAGCCAGTGACATGACTTAAATATTTCACTCCCATTAGTAAGTTGATTTCCATGATGAGCTGGATGCAGCTAATTAATTTAGCCAGATGCTGTGAAATATTTTGATTAATGTAAATTCTCTCCTTCAGATTCCACACTCACCAAGTGCTCTCTGATTCTTCCCTCTGAGAGAATGTGTTGATCACAAGACTAAATAATTTGATATAGTGATTGGTCATGTAAGTTACAAAGTGGATTTCTAATTATCACTTGGCTTTCTCCTTAGCTGTTCACTTCGGTAGACTGTTGTGGTCAGGCTGATATAACTACAGCAGCCCAAGCAGTTATATTTCTCACTGTAAATTGATGGGCATTCTGGAAGCTATCTATCTCCTCCTCATTTTAGTGTTTCTGGGGGAACTGATCAATGTTGGACACTGACAAGTTCAAGTTTAATCAAGCCACTACTTAGCATATCCCTGTCCAGCCCCAGCTGGCCTTTTCTTAACAGTCACTGCCTCCTCCTGATGCTGAGGATATGGCTGTGGCTACTGCATCCTCATCTAAAATGCCGAATTAGCTCAACTGAGCATGATGAAGAAAGCTACTGCACTAGCTACAAGCAGTTATAAGCAATGGAACGCACGAGGTCTATCTATGAGTTTACCAAGCTGTCTGAGACCCTTGGCAGACAAGTATCAGTTACCTTATTTTATAAAATGAAGGAGTTGAGCTAGTCCTCTATTCATAGATTTTTTAAATTACACAAGTAATATATAAATACATTTTTCCTGTAAACATATAGAACATTACAGAGAACAACACCTCAATTGCGATATCTTACTTCTGCTGTCTTAAGACGAACACTGTTATTGCGTATCAACCCTTTCAAACCCTTTTAAGCATTT
This sequence comes from Macaca mulatta, assembly GCF_049350105.2. Taxonomy (NCBI): domain Eukaryota; kingdom Metazoa; phylum Chordata; class Mammalia; order Primates; family Cercopithecidae; genus Macaca; species Macaca mulatta. Next base: position 64,683,333 of record NC_133407.1, on the reverse strand, counting down.
ATATCATATGTCCATATGTGTGTATATATATATACATACCCATAAAAATAGGTAGTATTTTTCACTCTGTGTTTAATAAATAGTTCCACATTGTACATCTTGTTCTGTAACTTGCTTTAACTAAGCAATATGTCTTAGAGACTTTTCCACATCAGAAAATACACATCTCCCTTAGTCTCTTTTAATTGTTGCATAGCATTGCATTATAAGAATGCACTATACTTTTGTTAGCTGTCCATCAATTGAGGGCTAGTTAGACTGTTTCCAATTTTTTACCTGGAAAAATGTTGGAGTAACTATCCTTGTATATTCTTTATTGTGCATGCAAAAGAGAGTTTCTCTAGAATAGCTCCAGGAAGGGGAACTAACAAATAGAAGCATCTGAATCTAGGCTCAACCTATAGTTCATAGACCACCTGAATCAGAATCATAGAAGTGTTTATTAAGAATAAGGCAAGAAACAAATGAAAATAAAGAAAGGGGCAGCTTCTGTCTCACCTCATACCAGAACCAGAATCCATGGATGTGGGAGCCAGAAGCCATGATTTATACAAGCACCTTCAGTGGTTTTCACAGTTAAAGCTGGAGAACCACTGGACTAGGTGGCTCTAAGATGCCTACTGTCTCTAAAAATGTACTAGAATGCTCATTTACCAATGACTTTCATGTGCAAGACACTGCATTAAGAGCTGTACGCATGTTTCCTGTTGAACTATAATTTTCATAGTCCAGAACCTGGGGTGGTTTGCAATTAAACCCAGATTCCAATCCAGACCTATATCTACTAAAATATATGAGGGCTCATGGACACAGTGCTTCCCTCCCAAGTGAGCTGTGCCCCAGAAGAGTCTTCTTTCACGCCCCCCCGCAGCCACATCCCACCCCTGTGATCATCCTCCCAGTGAGTTCTGTCCCCCTAATGAATGCTGCCTCCTGCAGGGGTGTGATCAGCATGCTGCTCTGACACTGGTTTTTCTCTTATTTTTCCTCTGTTATTATCAAATCAGCCTGAAAACCCTTTGCCTTTTAGAGACGGGGAAAGGAAGACAAGCTAAATGAGCAAAGGCACATGTCTATTGTGGAGCAGGAAGGTTACAGAGGATGCTGTAAATGTGAACACACTAATAATTGTATTTAATTAATAATTTACTAGTCAATGAAACCTACTGAGGTAGACACTATTACCCCCATTTTATAGATGAGAAAACCAAGCACAGAAACGTTGAAAAAATTGCCCAACACCAGGCGTAGTGGCGCATGCCTGTAATCCCAGCATTTTGGGAGGCGAAGGTGGGCGGGTCACCTGAGGTCAGGAGTTCGAGACCAGCCTAGCTAACATGGTGAAACCCCATTTCTACTAAAGGTACAGAAAATTAGCCGGGCATGGTGGTGCATGCCTGTAATCTCAGCTACTTGGGAGGCTGAGGCAGGGCAATCTCTTGAACCCAGGAGGTGGAAATTGCAGTAAGCCGAGATCGCGCCATGGGCAACAAGAGCAAAACTCTGTCTCAAAAAAAAAAAGTTGACCAAGATAACTAGGAAACGAAGGATAGACCTAGCATAAAAACCCAGGTCTTTCTGATGCCAAAGTCCAGCTCAGAAGTCCATTTTACACTATTTTACCTCTCTAAACCACACATCTGTGATTTTTTTTTCCTACCTCATTTCTGGGTATTTATCCATGTCTTTATTGCTAATGTAGAAGAAACAACCTTGACCATGAAGTTTAAAGGAGTGTGGCCCATGGAAATCTTCATCAATTCATTTGAAAGTGTTCAGCAGGCAACACGCATTATGCTGAGTCACATTAGGAATTCACGCCAGCCTATAATTCTCTACACTCCCCAGCATGCTGGCATTGGATGGATTTATGTACCACTAAACTTAGACAGCTTAAAACACTTCATTGCCTGATCCCCCAGTAATGCTGATAAAATATATGTAGCTGCACTTATAAATCATTATCTTTACTTACATTTAATAAAATTGAAAATAATGTTTTCCAAGAAGTTGCTGGACCGTTTCAACTCACTATAGGTTGACTGTGGTTGCTTTTTATACACCATGTCCCTACACTGTTATTACTTTTTCTATAGTATTAGATTACCTTGTTTAGATCACTTTTGTGCATTTCTTTTAAGATGAAGTTAAGATAATTTTTAATCATTTATAAGCTATTTCAAATTATGTTGAACTAATGGAAATGAAAGAATGTTATGCTGTAAAGTGAACGTTTGTGTCCTCCCAAAATTCTTATGTTAAAACCCTAATTCCCAAGGTAATGGTATTAGGCTAGTGGCTTTAAAGGGTAATTAGGTCCCTTATAAGGGCAGTACTGCCCTTATAAGAAAAGATACAAGAGAGATGATCTCTCTCTCTCCACCGTGTGAGGAAGAGGGCCCTCACCAGGAATCAAATTGGCCATCACCTTGATCTTAGACTTCTCAGCCTTCAGAACTGTAAAAAATAAATTTCTGTTGCTTAAACAACCACTGGGTAGTATTTTTATTATAGCAGCCTGTACTGTCTTAGTCTTAGACATTCTATAAACTAAAGTATTTATGAAAGTATCAGATACCTAAAATTTTTCAATGGTCTCCCAAAAATAAAAGAAAGACAGATGGAATAAAAACGACACAATGTTAACACTGAATGAATTTAAATGAAGATCATATAGATATTCATTGTATTCTTCTTTCATCATTCTATGGATTTCTGATTTTGAAGAATTGAAAGTTGAACATGTATAAGTCAGATTCTGCTCTGATATTGCTGCATAACAAATATATCTAAAAATCTCAGTGGCTTGCAACAAAAAGCATTCATTTATTTCCCAAAAGTTTATAAGTTGGCCAGGTAGTTCTACTCCAAGTTGTAAATCAGGTTTATTTCTGCGCTATATGCCTGTCATGTTGGAACTAGAAGCTTCCCAGTGCGTATTCAACTTGTAGCAGATGGCAGAATGCAAGAGGATGAGAGAATATACGATGTCTCTTCAGATTAGAATATGTATAGTTATTTTTTTCATATTCCATTAGCTGAAGCAAGACACGTGGTCAATCCCAAGATTGATATTATACTCACAGTGAACCACAGCAAGTGTGGGAGAAAAAGAATGATTCACAAGTAATACAATCTGTGTCATGGAAAACATTTCTTAAATATCAAAAGGATGAAAGAGGACATATGCCAGAGTAAGAGAAAGAGTATTGGCTGGGCACGGAGGCTCACGCCTGTAATCCCAACATTTTGGGAGGCCAAGGTGGACAGATCACCTAAGTCAGGATATCGAGACAATCCTAGCTAACACAGTGAAACCCCATCTCTACTAAAAGTACAAAAAATTAGCCGGGCATGGTGGTGGGTGCCTGTAGTCCCAGCTACTAGGGAGGTTGAGGCAGGAGAATGGCATGAACCTGGGAGGTGGAGCTTGCAGTGAGCCCAGGTTGGGCCACTGCACTCCAGCCTGGGCAAGAGTGAGACTCCGTCTCAAAAAAATAAAATAAAATAAATAAAAAAAAGAGAGTATTTATACTAAATACAACACAAAGTTTTTTTGAAAAACATTCAGTTTTTAGAAATCAAAGGAAACCACACTGAAGAAATCATGTTACAAAGCACAATCTAATGGAGGTATAAAGGTGTCAAAACACTCTTACTCATTTTGCTTGATGAAAGGGTGTGTGTAGTCAGGTAAGTGATTTAAACAAAGAGATGCTTCTTTGAATACCACCAGGTTTCCAGTCATTCAAGATCCCAGAAAAGCTGGGACCAATTGCAGCTGCCCTAATTTATCATCCCTGCTGGGAGATATAGATCAGAAACTCTGGAAAAAATTCAACCCTGAGCTGTACCTCTGACTTTGGATTTATTTTGCAGTAAACTGTGCTATCCTTATGACTGGGCATCTTAGCCTGAAAATTGGTATTTTTGCACTAATACAGCCTCCAAATACTACCTTTTCTTCAATGGCCATCATATTGATCTTTAAAGAAGTCCTTTCATGTATTAAAATTGAGATAACAAAGTGTGTCAAGGTTAAATTCAAATTATTACTACTAGAATATCATTCATATATGTATACATATGTATAATATACATATCCTCCAAAATTACTTCATAAAATGTTTTGTGCTCTTCAAGATAGCATTTGTACTCAAAATAATTTATTAGGAGGATAACAATGAAGGCCCAGAATAAAGCTGCTTTCATAAAACAGCTGCATCACCAACTAGATCATGTTCCTGACCCTGAATTGAAGAAGCATGTCAGCTTACATTCTTTCCAGGTAAATGAGTCCTCTTGGGCTTCAGTCCAGAAAGCCTCTCTGCCTTAACTCACTTTATCTCTCACTGACCTTTACTCCCCAGATGTGTATCTCATGTAACAGGTCTGCACACTTGACCCTGATTACTTTGATCAAACACAATAAATAAAGGAATTAAAGGAGAAAGCTTCTCTTACAATAGAAAATCTTGCTCTTTGAGAGCCTTTTATTTTTAAGAATATAATTTTTTCCTTAAATTTACCTATTTAAAAATTAAAGTTTCATTGGTAACATGGAGTTATGAAAGTTACAAGCAGTTAGAAATTAATTTTATTCTTTATAAGATTTTAATTGCTGCGAAGTTTTTGTTTCATCCTCTCTCTTATTGAAAATCTTATTGCAAAAAATATTCATTTGTTTTCAGCTCTGGTGAAGTTATAAACCCACAGTCAGAAATTTAAATGGCAAAGAGCTTCCTCTATTTTTGTAATTTAATGTGTAAATAAAGTCAAAATTTAACAACTAGGCATTTCACTATACTTGTTCATCATTTAAGTTGACTGCCAGAAGAAAAGAAAGATTATCTTTTTGGTTGCTTCAAATCTTTTTTAAAAACCATTTAGCTTTTTCCCCATTGATTCAAGCAATAAGAGACCTAATGTTCCTTGAACAACTTATATTTGAAAATGCTTTTTGCTTCCTGAAAATATTCAAGTTTTATAACATTGAGGGGTTTTTTTCAATAAAGTAAAGTTCCAGAATATAAGAAAATCTCCCACCGGGGGCCTTTGAAATATTGCAATATGCCAGCGATTCAATTTAATCACTAAAAATAGTTCCTTTTATATTATATATTTGCTTTAATTCTTACATATGTATATTTTCCTCTATAAAACCAATTAATATTTGCTAATATGCATCTATCACTAATATACATTAATATCTAAGTGTTTACTTTAAATACATGATAAGGTGCCATTTAAAATAAAAACCTTTTGTAGTTATCTGAATTCAATCTGAGTAGTGATTTCGTGTATCTAGAAATAGTCCTGTTTAGCAGCTAAACAATCCCAAGAATGTAATGATAGATCAAAAATAAAATACATGTATAAACTGATTTTTCTCTCAGGTTCTAGGTCACCTTACGAGTAATTTTTAAAATTTTTCCTTGCTTTTATATCCATGTTCTAAGATCCACCCTCAATTATGTCTAGGATTCCTGTTGGCTTCTTGCCAGGTGACCACATGGGCCCTGCATGCTACTGCATCTCAGCCTTCCCTGAGTCTTTCTTGGACACCATCTGTGCTCCTCCAGCGATAGAGGATGATGGTGCACTGTGAAGCTGGAAATGTACTTTTCCCCCTTGTTTTAGACCCTTTTGGAGGAGCCTGAGTGTAAACATCTTATTCACTTGATGTCTTCAAGAGATTTAAGTTGTTAAATTAAGTTTGACCTAAAGCTGCCTCCTTACATATTTAAGTTCAGCCTCAAGGTTATTTCATACATAATGAACTATAACCTAACTTGATGTGTAAACAGACTGTAACCTACTCCTGTAACAAGTAGCTGAGTCTTAGCCAATCACAGCAGGTTCGAGTAAGGCAAAGACCCAGCTGTAACCAATTCAGCTGTTTCTATATCTCACTTCTGTTATCTGTTTGTCACTTCCTTTTTTCTATCCATAAATGTTATCTGGTCACATGACAACTTTGGAATTGCTCTGAACCTATTCTGGTTCTGGAGGCTGCCTGATTGATGAATCAGTCTTTGCTCAAATTCTGTTAAATTTAATGTTTCTAAAGTTTTTATTTTAACAAAGTAAAAAACATGTTCCATTTCTCTGTCTTGCACCACATATGAGTCCAAGGAGGACTAGCCTGGGAGATAAATTTAAATAACATGAACATATTAAAATTACCCTTTCTAAGGTACAACTTACATCCTAAGAATGAATTCCTCTCTCGTGAGGGTTCTTAGTCCTTATGCTCATCAGCTTCACTTTCCTCAACGTTAATCCGCCATCTTCTACATAAGGGGAACATGCCATTTCAAAATATGACTGTAGGAGATCAGAATATGCCATTCCAAAATACACCTTTCTGGCATAAGGATTATTTTGAGTTGGTTACTTTGAGAAAGTACAGACACGGGAACAGCTCTGAAAAGTTGCCCTTTTGTAAAAGAAATTTACATCTAATAGAAAGAAATCTCCATTTGTAAGGATATCTCTCTGTCTGTACCCAGAAGAAAACGATGACTAAATCACTAGAACTCTTAATCAATGAAGAAAACATCGACTCAAATCTGCACAGCAACTCTTAGCTTTGTTTAAGGTCCTTTCCCAGCCTTCTCATCTTAACCAGACCTTTCCATCCTTCTTTCTTTGTTTCAGAGAATGATGGTATTTAAGCCTTAAGTTTAAACCACCCCTTTGAGGTCTACTTTAGATATTCACTCCTTTCTCTGAGTCATTTCTAATGCATACAGGATGTGTGCATATGCTATGGTCTGAATGTTTACATTCCTACTAAACTCATCTTGAAACCTAATCTGCATTGTGATGGGTATTAAGCGGTGGGCCCTGATGAATGACATTAGTTTCCTTGCAAAAGAGATTGAAAGGAGGACACAATATTCACCCCTTCCACCACATGAGCACACAGAAAAAGGACCATCTACAAGAAACAGGCCCTCACCAAATCTGCTGAGGCCTTGATTTTGGGATTCCCAGCCTCCAGAATTGTGAGAAATGAATTTCTGTTGTTTATAAATTGCCCAGTCTAAGGTATTTTTGTTGTATTAGCCCAAACAGAATAAGACAACATGCTTTTACATTTTGTTTGTTTTCTCTTGTTAATTTGTTTTTTATTGCAGGGATCTGTCTCAACTAAGAACTATGGAGAGTAGAAGGAAAATTATTTTTCTTCCCCTACACAGTAACACTAGAAATATCTGAATCCTGCTTAGAGTTAAGATCCCTGTTCTAGGTGATTACCCACAAAAAAAGTAACAGGTAGATATAGCTAAGACATTTTCAAAACTATTTATATTTGCGTATTAAAATAGGAACTTCTGAGGAGAGAAAAGATCACCTGGTGACCATCGTGCAGGCCATCCAGAAGCAAAACTCCTTATCTGGGGAATTTAGAAGTAATTAGACTACCTTATTATCTAAAGCCAGCATCTGGTACCAGGCTTCTTTCCCCAAAACAACTAGAATTTCTATACATCTCCGGAGCGCATGCATGCTGAAACTCATTGTGCAATCCTTGCTGACATTAAGGCACCAAAATGTCTACAAATGTAATCACTTATCATGACCTATGTGGCTAATATTGTCCAAATGACCCCTTAAGCTCCTATTTTAAGGTCCATAAATGTCCCTAACAAAAATCCACTCCATTGTGCTCAGTCCTCTCTTGCTGAGACACCCCGCTGCACTCTTCAGCAATATTCTTTCCATCTCATAAAACTTTCCTTTTCAAACTTATACTGGTGTTGGTAAATTCTTCTTACTACCCCTATGACCCGCAAGCCAACCACCCCCAATGCTGATGCTCTGATACCTCGCCCCACAACTTCAAATACTTGCAGCTTAACTTCAGAGGTACACGTTGTTGTAGACATTTGTAGATGTCCTAACTGACAAGCTCTTCTCTTTTTGTTTGGCAAATTTTTAAGCTTACAAGTCCTTCATCCTCAAGGTAGAACTCAAGAAACAGCCTCCTCCCTTGCAGCTAGGACTCAGGCAAGTGACCCAGGCTCTACCAATAAGGTGTACTCAATGAGACTTCAGTTTGGAAGTGAGCATCTTGAGGAAGGAGGCTCTGCACTCAATTCATCATATTGGTGATGCTTACAGTAGAACTGTCTGACTTTCTCAGAGACTTAACCTAAGCAAGGGTCTATGGCAAAGCAGAAGAGATACAGTCTCCCCTTAGTGTTTGCTTTTGTTAGCAGGATTCCAAAGCATTCCTGGGGTGTCCTCAATGTTTTACAAACTTTCCCTGAAACAGTTCTTCCTGTTTTCTATAGCTTTCCTGAATGATGTGGGACTCAAACAGGAGTCCAATAACAACTACACTCTATTGTGAGTATGCCATCCTTACTGATGACTAAATCTTTTTCACTAAAAACTGTTGGTGCTTTCATCAAACCTGGCCCATTCTCCCCATATAATATTCCTCAAACCTCCCCTGCAAATAGACATCTGTTAGCCCAACCCACACTTTTACTCTAGCCATGTCCAAATCCTACTTAGATTCAAGCTGGAGTCCCGACTTTATCAATGTCTTAAATGGTTAGATTACTAAAGGATGAGAATGTTTAAACAAATCTAAATGTGCTTAAATAAGTAATCATAATGTTCAATTTTAACATTGTAGAGTACCAAAGAAGGTATTATCACTATCAGTATAATTCCAAGCCCCTTTCTACAGTTGCGGAAAGACACCATCTTTTTCTCATGGCTCTTCCCCTGAGATATTCTTAAGGACCTCCAGCATACTTTCATTAATCTAAAATGTTAATTCCTAATGACTACTATCTGAGCCTCCTTAGATAGCCAACCACCCCTTTGGTTTCTGCCAATGGCCATCAGAGCCATCCAGACCAATTTGCTATTGCAGTTCTCCTCCTGGTGCTGGGCCAGGGAACTCAAGCAAGAGACACATTGTGTGCCCAAAACCAGCCTCCCTTATGAATTGCTCTAAACCTGACTGAACTATACCCCTTTTACTTCCCAAAGGCACAACTACAAGCAAGCACTGTAGGCCTGACAAGACCATCTCAAATTCTTAATCATTCAATCTTAAAGAAACCCAGTACAGGGCACTAATAGTCCCTATTGAATATCTTTGAGGAAAACTACTTCTGTCTCCTCTTTTAGAAGTAAAATATGTATATCTAGCTGACATTATTAAACAGAATACAAGGCATGCATTCTGTTTCAAAGTAACCTCATACTTTTATCCAAGAGCTTTGGGTGGGTATTTACTAATCTTACATACCTGGAATGAAAGAGCCTATTCTGGAGAATTTTCTTAACAAAAGTAGTCAGTTTCAAAGGTAAAAATGTCTTTACCTCCATAAAACCAAACTGCCAGTAACCCTGAAAAGAAATGTCCTCAGTAAATCTTTTAAACAGTTATATCCTTGTTATATAAGTTTTTAATCTAAAAAAATTAGTGTTTTTTTACTTTAAAAGTCATTTAAAGGTTTTTTTTAATTATATATATATGTATATGTTTTTAAAATAAATCTAGCTGCAGATGGTACAAAATTTAAAATACTCAAAGTAGCGCTCTGTCTCCCACCCAATTCTCCTTCTCAGAAACAACCACTCTCTGTAGTATTTTGTGAATCCTTCCAGAGACTGATGAAGAAGCAATACAAGCATAATGGCACAATATTTCTTTGAAATCTTCCTGAATCAACTTCTCCTTAAGATTACGTTTAACTTCTCACATGTTTGGATTCTATTGTCTTCCAATGTTTATGTTTTCTTCTCATTTCTATAATTGCTTTGGCCTTTTACCTTACCATCAATTAGGCTTTTTCACTTCTCTCATTCTTCCCAACTGCAAAAAGGTTTCTCTTTTTCCTCAGGAAGAGATAAGATAGTAGCTTTGTTCTGCACAGTTGGGGAAGTTGTATTTTTGGTTAGATTTTGTTTATCTAATCTATTTTGCTACTTATTCTGATTTGTAAGCTTTCCTGAGATTATGCAGTCTAGTACAAAAAGCATGTATAAGGAATCAAAAACTGTGCCGGATCTGAGGTTTTAACCCACTTACAAATTAACACATTAGCCTCTCACAGTGTAATAGATTCAGGTAGAAAAAATGAGACTTCTGGATCAGAGACAAACAGTTGACTGCTCAGAGCAATGCCTGTAGCCAGAACATCAACATTTGTGCCAGTTCCCCAAGGCGCAATTTCTATAATGTAAAATAAAGAGGGCCAAATGATACCTGCTGTGTAGTATAGTATATTACAGGGGAGGAATCCTCAGCATAGCATCCCAAATCTTCTATAATAGGAGGGAAACTTGTCTGACATTTGCTCCTAAAGAAGATATACTTATTATATTGGATAGTAAGCAAGCCTTCTCACTGCTCTGGAGGAGGCACTATCTCTATCTTCCAAGCCAGTTTACTACACAAACATCCTTGAAGAGACAGTTCATAACAAGGAAATCAATTCCTCTGCTCACCAGATATGCAGAAAAGTAAGAGACAAATGGGTAATTGTCTTCAAACACAGAGTGCCTACCATGTGCTACACACTGGTAAGAATTCCAGTTCCTCCATTCAGCAAGCTTTTATTGCATACCTACTTTGTTTCAGGGACTATAACAAGTATCCACTACAGGAGACAATGTATGTAAAGAAATTTTTTAAACTCTGGAAAAACAAGTGTTAGCTACTTTTCCTATTACTATAATTCATTTGTCTTCTGGGTATTTTCCTATTTTGGTAGTTATTCCATCCATTTCCAATGCTGGTTATCTTCCAGTATTGATCTTTTACATCTACAATTAAAATTTAGTTGAAGAGTCAGAATACTAAAACCTCAGCAACTGGTTTCCTCTTCACAGAACAGACTGACTTCACTGTGCCCATAGCCAGCCATCCTGGGCCTTCAATCCTCTCCTTTCAGAAAGGGATGAAGGCTGGAACTTAAAAATGCAAAATTCTCAGTTGTGAAGTTAAGCAATACTCAAGCACATTAAAAAACGTTTCCCATGTGAATCAGTAGTGGGATCATGCCTGTGAATAGTCACTGCACTTTAGCCTGGGAGCCATAGTGAGACCCCCATCTCTAAAAAAGAAAAAAAAATAGAAAGAAAAACTGTTTCGGCTGGGCATGGTAGTCACACCTATAATGCCAACACTTTAGGAGGCCGAGGAGAGAGGACTGCTTGAGCCCAAGAAGTTTGAAGCCAGCCTGGACAACATTTATAGGGACCCTGCTTCTTTATGCCAACACTTTAGGAGGCCAAGGAGAGAGAACAGCTTGAGCCCAAGAAGTTTGAAGCCAGCCTGGACAACATTTATACGGACCTTGCTTCTACAAAAAAAAAAAAAAAAATTTAAACTTAGACAGCCATGGTGGTGCACACCTATAGTCCCAGCCGCTTTGGAGGTTGAGGTGGGAGAATCACTAGAGCCTAAGAGGTCGAGGCTGCAGTAAGCTGTGATCACACCACTTCACTCTAGCCTGGGTGACAGAGTGAGACCCTCTCTCATAAAAAAAGAGAAGTTTCATCAAGAATTTTTGTACTGGATTGCTTTCTAATTTGAACTAATCCATTTTGCGCGCAGAGATTTTCATATGGTGTGTATTTAATTATGATGTTGTATAATGAATAAGAAATTACTGAAAAAGAAATTGTGATGCTGTATAATGAATACAAAAAACTCTAGTTTTAACCATTCATGTAAAAACATTTTCAAGAAGAAGAAATCAACTATTATGTCAATTCATATATAATATATAAATTGTTTTTATAATACCAAGTAAAAAAAAAGTACTTTAGGCAAAAAAAAAAATGTAAATTATTTTGGGTTTGTCCTTGTCATTGCTTATTATTTTCTTTCTTTACAGTTTATTGAAATACATTTAACATGCAATAAGCTGTACATATGTAAGTGTACAATTTGAAAAACTTTAACCTGTAGATATAGCTGTAAAACCATTATACCACAATCAAAATAATGAACATTCACCCTTAAAAGTTTCCATGTGTCCATTTGTAATCCCTTCCACCCTTTGTCCCCATCCTTAGGCAATGAGTATTTGCATTATATCAATATAAATATATTTTCATTTTCTAGAATTATAGTCAAATGGAATATACAGTTCATAACGTACTTTTTGGTACAGCTTCTTTCAGTAGCATAATACCTTTTGAAATGTACTCATGTTAATATCTTTATCAATAGTTCATTACTTTTTTTTTTGCTGAGTAGTGTTCCAATGTATGTGTATACCACAATTTATTTATTCTTTTACCTATTGGTGGGCATAGGGTTGGTTGCAGTTTGCAGCTTTAATAAACAAAGCTATTCTAAATATTCACATACAAGATTTTATGTGGACATATACTATTGACTCTCTCAGGCAATGAATAATAGTAAATTGGTTGAGGCATACAGCAGTTATACACACTTAACTTTTTAATAAACTACAAATATGTTTTCCAAAGTATTTGTACCATTTTACATTCTTATAGCAGAGTATGAGCACTCTACTTACTCCACATCCTTATCAATACTTAGTACAGTCATACATTTTAATTTTAATCATCAAGTTGGTATGTAGTGGCATATGCTTATAGTTTCAACTTACTTTAATGACTAAGGATACTAAACATCTTTTCAAAGGCTTATTGATCATTTGTGTATCTTCTTTGGTGAGGTGTCTATTCAAATATTTCGCTCATTTTTTCATTGTCAACTCAGTTGATTGTAAACGTTTTAGATATATATATTCTAGACACAACATATTTGTCACATATGCTTTACAAGTATGTTCTCCAAGTCTGCCATTTGCATTTAAATTATCTTAACAGTGTTATTTGAAGAACAAATTTTTTTAATTTTAAAGAAGTCAAATTTTATTGATTATTTCTTTTACAGGTTATACTTTTTGTGTCTTACTTAAGAAAGCTTTGCCAAACTCATGGTCACTAATGTTTTACTCTGTATTTTTTTCTAGAAATTTTATTGGTTTAGGTCTATAATTCATTCAGGTTATATGTAGGTCTGATTCATGTCAAATTAATGTGTACATGTCGTATAAGTTAAGGTTTTGTGTTTATTTGTTTGCATGTGGCTGTCTAATGGTTCTAGCACCATTTGTTGAAAAGATTATCCTTTTTCCATTGAAATACTTTGGCAACTTTGTTAAAAGACAGTTGTGCATATAAATAGGAAAACAGAAAGTGTTTTCCCTATTCTTTCACACTTCAACACTGAACACTTCCGCAACCACAGATATGTGGGGGTTTTCCCCCTCACACCAAGCAATTCACTAAACACCAGCTAGGTATCCTCTAATTCAGTTCAATTATGACACTACCTACCCGGAGATAGCATCAGATCCCACAGGATAAGCACTCAGTCCCAGAATACTGACTCCAACTTCAGATGCCAATCATAAATCCCAGGTTGTGGCCCGTGATTCTCATTGGCAGACTATTCATCAGGCTCCCCAAGACCCCCTTCTTGGGTTCAATTAATTTGTTTTAGCAACTCACAGAACCCAGGGAAATGCTTTAGTTACGTTTATCAGTTTATAGTAAAGGATATTTACAAAGGATACAGATGAACAGCCAAACAGAAGACATGCATAGAACAAAGCATATGGAAAGTGGTGCAGAGCTCCCATGCACTCTCCAGGCTTGCCACCCCCCAGGAGGCTCCACATGTTCAGGTATCCAGAAGCTCTCCAAATTCAGTCCTGTAGGGGTTTTATCAAAATTTTATTATGTAAACATGATTAATTAAATCATTGGCCACAGTTGATCAATTTAACCTTCAGCTGCCCTGTTTTGTATTGCTATAAAGGAATACTTGAGACTGCGTGATTTATTAAGAGAAAAGGCTTATTTTGATTACGGTTCTACAGGCTGTGCAAGAATCATCATGACTTCATCATCTGCTTTGGTGGAGACCTCAGGAAGCTTCCACTCATGGCAGAGGTGAATGGAGACAGGCATCACATGACAAGAGAAAGAAAGAGGGGAGGTCCCAGACTCTTTTTAACAACAGATCTCACAGGAACTAAGAGTGAGAACTTACTCACTACTGGGAGAATAGCACCAAGCCATTCCTAAGGAATCTGCCCGCATAACCCAAAAATCTTGGCCCCACCTCCAACATTGGGGATTATATTGCAACATGAGATTTGAAGAGGACAAATATCTAAACTATATTAAAGGGTGGGAGTAAAAGTCCCAGTCCTCTAATCCTGTCTTAGTTTTTCTGGTAACTAGCCCCAATCCTAAAGCTACCTAGGGGCTCCCAATCAATAGTTTTCTTATTCCTACAAAAGACACCCATTACTCCAGAGATTTCAAGTATTATAGAAACTAAATATATTTAAATGAGGAGGAAGACCAAATATATATATACACACACATATATACATACACTCACTTGCACATACACATATACATATGTGTGTGTATATATATATTCTATTATAAATCACAATATTGCAAGTATGAAAAATCTTTTGTCTTACTCCAAATTGCTTTGGTATCTTGATTCATTACCTTTCCACATAAATTTTAGAATTAGTTTATCAATTTCTATTAAAAAATTCTGCAGGAATTTCTATTGGAGTTGATTTAATGTAGATCAATAACATTTTAACAATAATCACTATTCCAGTCTATAAGCCTGGTATATCCTTCTATTTATTTGTCTTGAAATTATCTCAGAAATGCTTTGTACTATTTAATGTATAGATCTTAGCCAACTTTTGTCAACTTTATCCCTAAGTATTTCATATTTTGATGATATTGTAAATGGTATTGTTTAGTTAATTAAAACTTCTAATTCCTTTTTAGCATTTTATTATCTTAACCTTTACTACCATTCGAGCTAATAAAACTATTTCAAAACATGAGGGTTGACAGAGTCCACATTTTTTAGAACTCTTTCAAGCACAAATTTCATAGTGAAGTAATATGATAATTATTAATTAACTGAACCAGTACTAAAGGCAACCAATGAATTTTTGAGGATAAAAAGGTCACTTTTTTTTTAAGTGTGTAAGTGGGGAAAATATCTTCCCTTAACTCTCTTAGGTTTCTTGCTGGGCTACAAATTAATTTGACATAAGATCAAAATGGCTGACCATAGGCACTCAGCAGTCACCTCCTCTACAAAGAAGGGCCCAAAGAACCAATAAATAGCCACATATTGAATAAATGTTCTCCTAAGGAACAACACTGGAATTCAGCAAATAAGTGATAAAGGCCCTCCGAGGTATAGAAACTCAGAAAGGCATTATAAGGATGTAAGCAAAGCACCCAGATGATATCAACTCAAAGCCAATGGGGACTCCCCATTTCAAGAAAAAGATAAGTCTAAAAGTCCACATTTTCATCACCAATGCCTGCCATCCAGGCTACAGGAGAGCCCCATAGTCCTCACAAGCACTGAACTGAGTATAAAGAACTACCTGGAGTCCATAATACTACATTATTCTACAGAAGAATTCTCTCTGAAAATCCCCTATTCCCAGGGATTCAGAGTGCTGTAACACAGGACAATTTTGAAAGCAGGACCAGAGTGCATCCTGCTCTGGGGACCAATAGCCCCTGCATCTCCATGTCCCTGGAACCCCACTGATATCCATCAATATCCACCCAGATGGCTGCAGGTTTGCAAGGTTCAGCAGGTTCACCAGCTGAACCCAGTGACACAGCCATGACCATACCAGTTGAACCCATGTATCTCCCCACACCCTAAGGAACAGGTGGTCTAGCCCATCAGGAAGGCTGTCCCCAATACAGAGAAAGCTAATGTGTGAACTCCTGACAGCCATCTGCATGGGCCCCACTACTACTGCCTCTGACCCTGCCCTCTCCAGCAATGGAAGCAGCCACATGCCATGAAAGCCCCCCTAAGAACCCAAGGATCTGGGTTAACAGCTGCCACCAGAATCCCCACCCCATCCAGCAGCAGAACAGCTGTGTGCCCATAAGCAATTTCCCAGGGGCCTGAGGACAAGAATACCTGGAACACACTGAAACTGGCAACCCCACCTCCTCCAGCAGCAAAGCCACCATAAACATGCAAACTCCCCCATAGTTTCTGAGGACCTGCCTGCCCAGTGTCCTCACCCCCAATAAAGCTACACCACAGCTTTTACAAACAACCACAGCCTAGGCCACTGAGAAACTCACAGACACTGTTGACATTGATTACAGTTGAAGAAATAATATGGAGAATACACTATTCTGCCCAGCCAGAACCAATATCAAAGCACTCTACTCTAATAACACTGTAGGAAACATCTGCAAGAAAAAAATATTTCCCTATGAAAGCTATTCCATAAAATCGGTAGAAGATTGTTTCAACCAAATATACAGATAACAACAAAAGGACACAAGAAACATTTAAAAATCAAAAAAACATATTATCTCTAAAGTAACACCATAATTATCTAATAACAGACTCCAACGAAAAGAAAATTTATGAAATGCCTGAAAAGGAATTCAAAATAATAAACTTAGGGAAACTCAGCAAGATACAACAGAATGCAGGCAATGCAACAAAATCAGAAAAACAATTCATAACCCAAACTAGAAATTCAGCAGACATAGATATCATTTTTAGAAAAGAACCAAACAGAAAGCATGTAGCTGAAAAATTCAATTAATGAAATTTTAAAATACAATTGAGAGCTTAAACAATAAACTAGATCAAGCAAAAAAAAAAGAATTTCTGAACATAAAAACAGATCTTTTGAAATAACCCAGTCAGACAAAAGAAAAAAGAGAATGAAAAGAAAGCCTACAGGATATATGGAATACCATTAAGTGAACAAATACTCACATTATGAGAATTACAAAAGAAAAGGTTATTAAAAAGCAAAAAACAAAACCTGCTTAATAAAACAGTAGCTGAAAACTTCCCAAATCTTGGGAGAAATATGGACATCCAGATGCAAGAAACAAAGATTCCCAAGTAGGATTGGAGAGATACAGACATTCAGATACAAGAAACTCAAAGACTCCCAAGTAGATCCCAGAAAACTTGTACATTACAGTCAAATTGTCAAAAGGCAAAGAGAGAATTCTAAAAACAGCAATAGAAAAGCGTCAAGTCATACATAAATTAACCTATCAGACTAATAGCAGTTATACTAGCAGAAATCTTACAGGACAGTAGAGAACGAAATCATATATTCAAAACAGCTGAAAGAAAAAAAAGAACCATCAGGCAAGAATACTATATCCACCATGGTTATCCTTCAGAAATAAAGAAGAAATAAAGTCCTTCCCAGACAAGCAAATACTAAGGAAATTCATCACCACTAGACCAGCCCTAGGAGAAATGCTAAAAGAGTAACATTGGGAAATGAAGGGACAATATCTACCACCATGAAACACTCAAAACTAAAAACTCACTGGTAGGTGTAATGCACAAATGACAAAGGGAAAGGAATCAAACTATCACTACAGAAAACAACCAAACCTCAAAGATAAGCAATAAGAGAAGAATAAAAGAACAAGTATACACAAAACAACCAGAAAACAACAAAATTACAGGAGTAAGTCCTCACTTATCAATAATAACCTTGAATGTAAATGACTTAAATTTCCCAATCAAAAGATATAGACTGACTGAATGAATAAAAATAACAAGACCCAACTATATGCTGCCTACAAGAAACTCACTTCACCTGTGAAGACACAGATATTGAAAGTAAAAAAATAGAAACAGATATTCCATGTAAATGAAAAGCAAAAGTGAGCAGAAGTAATGTTACTCGTCGTAAACAAAATATATCTTACGTCAAATAACATAAAAATAGACTGGGCATGGTAACTTATGCCTGTAATCCAGCATTTTGAGAGGCTGAGGTGGAGAAATCTCTTGAGCCCAGGAGTTCAAGGCCACCCTGGGCAACAGAGTGAGATCCCCTCTCTATTTTTTATAAAAATCAAAACTTTAAAAAATAAATTTAAAAAAGACAAAAAGTGGCAAAAATATTATTATATAATGATTTAATTTAAAAAACACAAAAAGTGATAAAAATATTATTATATAATGATTTAAAAATCAATTCAGCTAGAGGATATAATTATAAAGATATATGCACCCAACACCAGAGCAGCCAGATATGCAAAGCAAAAATTATCAGAGCTAGAGAGAGTGATAGGGCCTAACACAATAAAAGTTGGGAACTTCAACATCCTACTCCCAGCATTGAACAAGTCATATAGACAAAAACTCAACATAGAGACATCAACTTAAACTGCACTATACTCCAATATGACCTAATAGACATTTACAGAACATTTCATCAAACAGCTGCAGAATACACATTCTTCTAATCAGCACATGCGACATTGGAAAGGCCATACATTAGAGCTAAAAAACGAGTCTCAAAAAAAATTTTTAATCAAAATCACAGCAGGTATTTTCTCAGACCAAAATGGAAAAAATCTAGAAATTAATAAAAAGAGAAACTTTGGAAAAAATACTAATACATATAAATTTAAAAACAGACTCCTGAATGACTACTAAGTTGAAGAATAAGAAGGAAATTTAAGAATTTCTTGAAACAAAAGAAAATTAAAACTCAACATGCCAAAACCTATGAGATACAACAAAAGAAGTTCCAAGAGGGAATTGTATAGCAATAAACATCTACATTAAAGGAGTACACAGATTTCAAAAAATAACATAATCATGTAGCTCAGGGAACCAGAAAAGCAAGGACAAACCAAATTCAAAATTAGTAGAAGAAAATAAATCATAAAAATTAGAGCAGAATTTTCAATTGAAACTAAAAAATACAAAGCATCAACTAAAAAATTGTTTTTTGTAAAGATAACAAAATTGACAAATAATTAGCTACAACAACTAAGAAAATAAGAAAGAGGACCCAAATAGATAAAATCAAAAATTAAAAAGAAGAGGAAGGAACAACTTATACCACAGAAATATGAAGGATAGTTAGAGATGTTTATGAACAAACTGTCAACAAGTTGAAAAACATAGAGGAAATAGATAAATTTCTGGACATATATAACCTACAAAGGTTGAACCAGTAAGATATAGAAAATCTGAGTTTACTTATAGTGAATAACAAGATTAAATTAGTGATAAAAAGTCTCCCAATTTTCAAAAAATCCCAGAACCAAATACATTTACTACTGATTCTACCAAACTTTGAAAGAACTAAAACAAATTCCTCTCAAACTATTACAAAAAGTTGAAGAGGGAATTCTTTCTAACTCATTCTGTGAGGCCAGCATTATCCTAATACCAAAACCAGCCAAGAACACACAAAAAAAGAAAATTGCAGACCAATAGCCCTAATGAAAACAAACTCAAAAATTCTCAAAAAAAATGTTAGCAAACTGACTCTAGCAGCACAACAGAAAGATTATACATCATGGTCAAACTGGATTTACCCCAGGGATACAAAGATGACTTAACATACAAATCAATAAATGTGATCTATCACATCAACAAAATGAAGAACAAAAACTATGTGATCATCTCAATAGATGCAGAAAAAAATGATTTTATAAAATTCAACATCCCTTCATAATAAAAATTCTCAACAGAGTAGTTATACAAGGAAGATACCTCAACACAAAAAAGTTTATATATGACAGACTCAAAGCTAACATCATACTGAATGGAACTGGAATGGGAAAAAGACAAGGATGCCCACTTTCACTAATATTATTCAACATAGTACTGAAAGGTCTAGCCAGTTCAACAAGACAAAAGAAAAGAAAATAAATAACATCTAAATTGCAAAAAAGGAAGTCAAATTGTCTCTCTTTGAGGATGACATGATCTCATACATAAAAAAGCCTAAAGCTCTCATCAGAAAAAAAATGCTTAGAATAGATAAATGAATTCAGCAAAGTTGAAGGATAAAAAAATCAATATTCAAAAAATTCTACTGTTTTTATATGCCAATAACAAACTACCTGAAAAAGAAATCAAGAGTACAATTCCATTACAATAGAAGAGAGGCTTAATTGACTCACGGTTTCACAGGCTGTACAGGAAGCATTGCTAGGGAGGCCTCAGGAAACTTACAATCATGGCAGAAGGCAAAGAGGAAGGAGGCACATTTTACCTAACTGGAGCAGGAGAAAAAGAGAGAAGGGAGACGTGTTACACACTTTTAAACAACCAGATCTCATGAGAACTCAATATTATGAGAATAGCAAGGGAGAAGTTTACCTCCATGATCTAAATACCTTCCACCAGGCCCCTCCTCCAACATTGGCGATTACAATTTGACATCATATTTGGGCAGGGACACAAATCAAAGCCATATTATTCTTCCCCTGGTCCCTCCCAAATTTCATGTCCTTCACACATTGCAAAATGCAATTATTTCTTCTCAACAGTCTCACAAGCTTTAACTAATTTCAGCATTAACTCAAAAGTCCACAGCCCAAAGTGTCATCTGAGACAAAGCAGGTTCCTTCTGCCTATGAGCCTGTAAAATAAAAAAACAACTTAATTACTTCCAGGATACAATGAGGTACAGGAATTGGGTCAATGCACTTATTCCAAAAGGAAGAAATTAGCCGAAACAAAGGGGCTACAGGTCCCATTCAAGTCTGAAACCCATCAGGGCAGTTATTACATCATAAATCTCCAAAATAATCTCCTTTGACTCCATGTCTCACAACCATGCCACACTGGTGTAAGAGGTAGGATCCTAAAGCCTTGGGCAGTTCCACTCCTGTGACTCTGCAGGGCTCAGCACGCATAACTGCTCTCAAGGGCTGGCATTCAGTGCATGCAGCATTTCCAGGCACACAGTGCAAGCTGTTGGTGGATCTACCATTCTGTTGTCTGGAGGACAGTGGCCCTCTTCTCACAGCTCCACTAGGCAGTGCCCCAGTGGGGACACTGTGTGGGTACTTCAATTCACATTTTCCCTCCACTCTGCCCTAGTAGAGGCACATCATGAGGGCTCCACCCCTGTCGCAAACTTCTGCCTAAACATCCATGCATTTCTGTACATCATCTGAAATCTAGGTGGAGGCTCCCAAGTTTCAACTCTTGCCCTCTGCACACCAGCAGGCTTAACGTCACATAGAAGCTGCCAAAGTTTATGGGTGGCATCCTCTGGAGCAGCAGCCTGAGATATATCTTGGACCCTTTTAGCCACAGCTGGAGCTGGAGTGGCAGAGACACAGGAAGAAGTGTCCTAAGGTTGCACAGGATAGCAGGGCCCTGAGCCTGGCCCATGAATCCATCCTTCCCTCCTAGGCCTTTGGTCCTATGATGGGAGGGCCTGCCACAAAATTCTCTCAAATGCCTTTGAGGCATTTTCCACATTGTCTTGGCTATTAACATTTGGCTTCTCTTTAGTCCTGCAGCTGGCTTAAGTTTCTCCCCAGAAAATGAGTTTTTCTTTTCTACCACATGGCAAGGATGCAAATTTTCCAAATTAGTGGAATACTAAATAGTATAACCATAAAAAGAACAAAAGCCATTAAAAAAGTGTAAATTTCTGTCATTTGTGGCAACATGAATGCGTCTGGAGGACACTCTATTAAGATAAATAATTCAGACCACAGAAACATAAATACTGCAAGTTCTCCCCAAAAACTTGGGAGCTAAAAAACTTGAGTTCAGAATTAGAAAAGAGAATTGTGGTTATTAGAGAATGGGAAAGGTAGAGAGGAAGGGAGAACAAGGAGGGACTGATTAATGGATATAAAGTCATGGCTAAATGGGAGGAATAAGTTATACTGTTATGTAGCACTGTAGAGTGACTACTGTTAGTAATAACTGATAATATATTCTTAAATAGCTAGAAGAGAAGATTTTCAATGGTCCCAATAGAAAGAAATAATAAAACTTTGAGGTGATGGATATGGTAATTACCCTGATTGTAATCACATTGTATACACGTAATAAAATATTACTCTGTATCCCATAAATATGTACAGTTATTACATGATAATTGAAAATAAATTTTTAAAAAATAAATACAATAAAGATAAATCAACATAAGACAGGTTGATAGGAGAAAAACCACTTTAGTTACACACATACACATGGAAATCCCACAAAATATGAAACTCAAAGAAGCCCAGATAATTAAAGCTTATATAGCATCCTGAATTTCAGCAAAGAATAAAGGCTTGGAGTCTATGGAGAATAGTAGAAGCAAGTTATGGGAAGTTGAGGGGAGAAAATGTATGGTGAATAAAAATCTTATTATGCAGATAAAAAGTCTCTCAGATAAGGAAAGTTGTCTTGGAGCAGCCCTCTTTCTGATGCAGATATCTTTACTAATGCAGATTTACTTTATAGATGCAAATTTTCTTTACAAAAGGGAAGCTTTCCAGAGTTACTCCTGTGTCTGCAGTTTCTCAAAATAACCTGTGTGAAATATGCTAAAGATGTGTATTTTGGGGTGGCATGTTCTGGTTACTCATATTCATATTTTGGATTGGTATGTTCTGAGCCCCAATAAGTACAAATGGTTTATTGTACTCAATAGGACCACAGGAGGAGTGGGAAGTGAGACAGGGCAGGGAAGGAAACATATATATGGTGAGTTATCAGGGAGGTTATTCCTATGGACAACAAAGTCTTGATACCACTTGAGAACTCTGAGGAACAGTGTGGAACACACTTCAGAATTATTCCACCTGATAGGTTAGGAAGCTGGGGTTTTTATTCACCCACTGGCCATCTGTCTTTTTTGTTTGTTTGTTTGTTTGTTTTGTTTCATTTGGTTTTGGTTGAAGTATTTTTTAGTGTTTCTCAGGCATACTTTTATAATTTTCTATGGTAAGAACACTTAACATGAGATCTACCCTCTTAATAGATTTTTAAGTGCACCATACGATGTTATTATCTATATGCATATTGTTGCCCATCAGATTTTTAGAACTCATTCATCTTGTGTCACCAAAATTTGGGGCCTATTGATTAATGACACACCATTTCTCCCTTCCTCTAACCCCTGGCAATCACCATTCTATTCCTTTCTTCTATGAATTTGACTATTTTAGATAGCTCATACAAGTGAAGTCATGAAGTATTTGTCCTTCTGTGATTGATTTATTTCACATGACATTGGTCTTATCAATTATTTTATGAATATTGCACCAAAAGCAAAAATAAACTACATCAAACTAAAAAGCTTCTGCACAGCAAAAGAAACAATCAAAAGAGCAAAACTGGGGGTGGTGGCTCATGTCTGTAATCCCAGTACTTTGGGAGGCCAAGGTGGGTAGATGTCTTGACCCCAGGAATTCAAGACCAGCCTTGGAAACATGGTGAAACCTCATCTCTATTAAAAATGCAAAACTTAGCAAGTTTCATAACCCGGTCTCGAAATAAATAATTAATTAAATAAAATTTTTAAAACAGAGAGCAAAAAGGAAGCCTACAGATGTGAGAAATTATTTACAAACAAATATGTATAATAAGAGTTTCATTTCTGAAACATAAGGACCTCCTACAACTCAATAGCAAGAAATAAACTAATGGCCCAATTAAATAAATGAGCTAAGGACTTGAAGAGACAATTCTCCAAAAAAGGCATACAAATAGCCAGCAGCTACAGGAAAAGATATTCAACATAAGCTATATCCAAATCAAAACTACTATGAGATATCATCTCACACTTTTTGGGATGACTGTTATCAAAAAACAAAAGACAGCAATTGTTGGCAAGGATGTGGAGAAACTGGTACACTGTAGGTGGAAATGAAAATTGGTGCATCCATTAGGGAAAACAGTATGAAGTCTTCTTTAAACATTAAAAATAGAACCACTATAATATCCAGCTATCTCATTTATTGGTATTTACCCAAAAGAATTGAAATCAAGATCTCAGAGAGATATTAGTATTCTCATATTCATTGCAGCACTACTCACAAAGCCAATATGAGCAAACAACCTAAATATCCACCAACAGATGAATGGATTTTTAAAACATGACATATATATACACAGTAAGGGCATTCAACCTTAAAAGAGGAGGAAATCCTGCAATATGCAACATGGATGAGCCTTAGGAAATTATGCTAGGTTAAAAAAGTCAATTGATTTTGTTTACCTAGTATCCTAAATCCTTGCCAGACTTACATATTACTTCTAGTTACCTTTTACAGATTCCTCAGGATTTTCTACATAGATTGTCATACTGTCTATGTATAAAGATGGTTTTATTTCTTCCCTTCCAATCTGTATGTCTTCTATTTCTCTTCCTTGTCTATTTCACTGACTATGACCTCTGCTATAATGTTAAAGAGAAGTAGTGAGAGTAGACACTTTTGCTATGTTATCAATATTGAGAGGAAATCATTCAGCCTTTTATCAAATACAATGTTAGCTGTAAGTTTTTAATAGATGCATTTTATCAGATTGAGAAGATTGTCTTGTATTTCTAGATTTTAATAATTTTTATTTGAAAAGAATGTTGATTTTGGTCAAATGTTTTTCCTGGATCTTTTTAAGACATTCATTTTTTTTTTATTTTTGTCTGTTAATATTGTAAATTACGTTGACTGTGAAACCAACCTTGCATTCCTAGCATAAGCACCACTTGGACATAATGTATTACCCTTTTATAATATTGCTGAATTCAAATTACTAGTTTTTAAATTAATTCTTGCATTTATGTCCATGAGGAATATTGATCTCTAGCTTTCTTACAATGTTTTTGATTTAATGGTATTAGGATTATGCTGGTCTCATAAAATGAATGTCCTCTCCTATGTTCTGAAAAAAAAATTCCATAGAATTGTTATGATTTCTTTCTCAATTATGCAGTAGAATTCACCATGTAATCTGGGCTACTCAAGTCATCTCTTCTTGAGCTTTAGAAGTTTGTATCTATTAAAGAATTTTCTGTTCATCTAAGCTGTTGAATTGATTAACATAAAATTGTTCATTATGCATTCAAAACATACATTCATATTCAATAAACATACGTGTGCATGTGTCTTTATAACAGCATGATTTATAATCCTTTGGGTATATACCCAGTAATGGGATGGCTGGGTCATATGGTACTTCTAGTTCTGGATCCTTGAGGAATTGCCATACTGTTTTCCATAATGGTTGAACTAGTTTACAATCCCACCAACAGTGTAAAAGTGTTCCTATTTCTCCACATCCTCTCCAGCACCTGTTGTTTCCTGACTTTTTAATGATTGCCATTCTAACTGGCGTGAGATAGTATCTCATTGTGGTTTTGATTTGTATTTCTCTGATGGCCAGTGATGATGAGCATTTTTTCATGTGTCTGTTGGCTGTATGAATGTCTTCTTTTGAGAAATGTCTATTCATATCCTTTGCCCACTTTTTGATGGGGTTGTTTGTTTTTTTCTTGTAAATTTGTTTGAGTTCTTTGTAGGTTCTTGATATTAGCTCTTTGTCTGATGAGTAGATTGCAAAAATGTTCTCCCATTCTGTAGGTTGCCTGTTCACTCTGATGGTAGTTTCTTTTGCTGTGCAGAAGCTCTTTAGTTTAATTAGATCCCATTTGTCGATTTTGGCTTTTGTTGCCATTGCTTTTGGTGTTTTAGACATGAAGTCCTTGCCCATGCCTATGTCCTGAATGGTATTACCTAGGTTTTCTTCTAGGGTTTTTATGGTATTAGGTCTAAATTTTAAGTCTCTAATCCATCTCGAATTAATTTTTGTATAAGGAGTAAGGAAAGGATCCAGTTTCAGCTTTCTACTTATGGCTAGCCATTTATCCCAGCACCATTTATTAAATAGTGAATCCTTTCCCCATTTCTTGTTTTTCTCAGGTTTATCAAAGATCAGATGGCTGTAGATGTGTGGTATTATTTCTGAGGACTCTGTTCTGTTCCATTGGTCTATATCTTCCTCCTTAACTCATTTTATGAGGCCAATATCATCCTGATACCAAAGCCTGGCAGAGACACAACAAAAAAAGAGAATTTTAGACCAATATCCCTGATGAACATCAATGCAAAAATCCTCAATAAAATACTGGCAAACCGAATCCAGCAGCACATCAAAAAGCTTATCCACCATGATCAAGTTGGCTTCATCCCTGGGATGCAAGGCTGGTTCAACATACACAAATCAATAAATTTAAACCAGCATATAAACAGAACCAAAGACAAAAACCACATGATTATCTCAATAGATCCAGAAAAGGCCTTTGACAAAATTCAACAGCCCTTCATGCTAAAAACGCTCAATAAATTCGGTATTGATGGAACATATCTCAAAATAATAAGAGCTATTTATGACAAACCCACAGCCAATATCATACTGAATGGGCAAAAACTGGAAAAATTCCCTTTGAAAACTGGCACAAGACAGGGATGCCCTCTCTCACCACTCCTATTCAACATAGTGTTGGAAGTTCTGGCTAGGGCAATCAGGCAAGAGAAAGAAAGAAAGGTTATTCAGTTAGGAAAAGAAGAAGTCAAATTGCCCCTGTTTGCAGATGACATGATTGTATATTTAGAAAACCCCATTGTCTCAGCCCAAAATCTCCTTAAGCTGATAAGAAACTTCCGCAAAGTCTCAGGATACAAAATTAATGTGCAAAAATCACAAGCATTCTTATACACCAGTAACAGACAAACAGAGAGCCAAATCATGAATGAACTTCTATTCACAGTTGCTTCAAAGAGAATAAAATACCTAGGAATCCAACTTACAAGGGATGTAAAGGACCTCTTCAAGGAGAATGACAAACCACTGCTCAGTGAAATAAAAGAGGACACAAACAAATGGAAGAACATACCATGCTCATGGATAGGAAGAATCAATATCGTGAAAATGGCCATACTGCCCAAGATAATTTATAGATTCAATGCCATCCCCATCAAGCTACCAATGAGTTTCTTCACAGAATTGGAAAAAACTGCTTTAAAGTTCATATGGAACCAAAAAAGAGCCCGCATCTCCAAGACAACCCTAAGTCAAAAGAACAAAGCTGGAGGTATCATGCTACCTGACTTCAAACTATACTACAAGGCTACAGTAACCAAAACAGCATGGTACTGGTACCAGAAATAAATTCTTATATGTCATCATTTTCTTTTTCCTTCAGGCATTACTATGACATATTCTGTAGTGCTGCTCTGCTGGTGATAAATTCTGTCAGCTTGTTAATGTCTGACAAACCCTTTATTTCACCTTCATTTTTTAAACATATTTTAGCAAAGCATAGATTTCTACAATGATGGAGGTTTTTTCTTTCAATGCTTTGAATTTGTTGCTCCATTATTTTCTGGCTATATTCTTTCTTTGTCATTCTTCGTTTCTCGTGTGTAATATGTCTCTTTTCTTTCTTTGACTTATTTAATTATTTTCTCTTTATTCCTGGTTTTAAGCAATTCAATTATCTGGTTTATGGGTGTGTGTGTGTGTGTGTGTGTGTGTGTGTGTGTGTTTCATGTGTTTTCTGTTTGAATTCTGTTGATCTAAAATCTATGGGACCCATAGTTTTATCAAATTTGGTAATATTTTATTCATTATTTCATCAAATATTTTTTCTGCCCCCTTCTCATCTCTCTCCTCTCTCTCTGTAACTCTTATGACACATATATGACTCCATTGACAAGTGAAACTGAAGCACAGTTAACTAGTGCTCTGCTCATCATAAGTCTTCTATCTCAGTGTTTCAATTAGGATAGCTTTGGTTACTATGTCTTCAAGGTCACTGTATTTCCTTCTGTAGTACCTAATTTATTGTTAATCTCATTCAGTGTACTCTTTATTTCATGCATTCTATTTTTTTTTTTAATTTCTAGAAAGTCACTTTAGGTTTTATTTGTTTCTTCTATTTCTCTCTTCACTGTGCTTCTACCTTCTTCAACATGGAAGTATATTTATTATAACTGATTTAATGTCCTTTTCTACTAATTGTATCATCAATGTCATTTCTATTTCTATTAGTTAACTTTTTCCCTCATTTTAAGTCAAATTTTACTGCCTCTTTAGATGCCTTGGTAATTTTTTATTACAAATCAGACAGTGTGCTTTTCACATTGTTATATACTGGACACTTTGTATTTTTTTAAGTGTTTTTGGACATTGTTCAGGAATGCACTTAAGTTTCTTAGAAATGCACACTAGATTTTTTTTCCTTTAAATATTCTTAGGCTTTGTTCTAGAAAGTGGTTGATTTGCTTGGAAATAGTTTTATACTTTTGAAATTTGCTTTTCAGCTTTATTAGGCAGGTTTTGACTAAACAGCTTTTAGTCTACGGTAGAGCTCAGCAATTAGTCTAGCATGAGACTCAGCAAACATTTTTGAAACACAAACTATTCCTGGCATTGTGTGAGTATTTGAGAGCCAGATCTTCAGAACTCCTTTATGGGCAGTTCTCTCCTCTTCAGTATTCTGTCCTTTCCACTATAAATGCATTGGCCTTTGTGAACTCTGCACTCTGTCTCCTTAGTTAAGAGAGACTTCCAGGCTCTATTTGAGCTCCCTTTCCCTGCGCCGAAGCCTGGAAACTCTCTTTATCCTGTAATCTAATTCAATCATACAGCTTACCCTATTTGTTCTCTTTACTCAGAAATCACTTTCCTGTACTTCCTGCTCTCCAATGTCTACAAACTATGGCTTTATGTATTTTGTCTGGTTATTTCATTTTTTATTACAAATATTGTTTCTATTAATCCATCATGGACAGAAATGAAAGTCAAGAATATAATTTTTTGTATTTATTTACATGAAAGTAAATATAGATTTAAACTCAAGCAAAAGCATAATAGTTGTCTTCCCATAACTTTTGTAAATCGAATTATGCCCATAAATACATGAAGCAAAAAAAAGAAAATGTATCCTTAGGACATTTTTAAAAATTAATTCTATGTGTAAGTATAAATAAGGAAATATCTATTATTGAGGTGACAAATTTTTATTTAATTTTAATGTTTCCGAAGAATGAGAAAATTAGCATTAGCAGGTAGGAGAGCAGGGGAGGTAGGAAAAGGTTGGTCGATTTCCACAAAGTTATAATTAGAAAGGAAGAATATTTCTGGTGTTCTATTGCACAGTAGGGTGACTACAGTCAACAACAAGGAATCGTGTATCTCCAAATAGCTAGAAGAGAGGATTTTGAATATTTCCACCACAAAGAAATAAATATTTGAGGTGACAGGTATACTATTACCTTGATTTGATCATTACACATTATTTACATGTATCAAAACATCACACTGTCCCCCATAAATATGTACAATTTTATGTAAATTAAAAATAAAAATAATGTTTTAAAAATGTAAACTTACGCAAAATAAAATTTTAAAGGGCTTTTTAAAATTATCATTAACTATAAAGAGAAAGCTATAGGATACACCTCACCTAGATATTATAACTAGAATATATTAATATTTACTTTAAAACTTTTTAATGTGGGTCTGGCATCAAATTTGGTAACTAAATAAGCATTATATTTAGAACACCAATAGATATTTTAATGTTCTAGGCAATTTTATTTTTAGAAAAAGATAGAAGAATTTCAGTTACTTATTTAAAAACCAGAACAGTAATTTTAGTATTATATATTTAAAATCATCAAATGCATAAAGTAAATAAATTCAACTTGTATGGGTCTTTTAAAAACCACCAGCTAATTGCTTTAAATACCTGTAATGACTTCTTTCAGACTTTGTTTAGAATGCCAATTATTCCAAATGACATGTGCACTATAATTTTAAGTCTTCCTGTATTATAAAATGATTTCAGTTTGTGGTGATATTGCTTTCCGGCAATTAAGCTAAAAATATGCCTTAAATAGTCAACATTAGAGTCTAAATTACATGCACAATAACATTTCATCCATGAACTTCCAAGGAAAACTTTCTTCAGAATTTAATGATATTTCTTCTACTAAATGTAAAAGTAATAATAATACTTCTGGACCAGATGCAGTGGCTCACACCTGTAATCCCAGCACTTGAGGAGGCCGAGGCAGGTGGATCACAAGGTCAGGAGATCGAGACCATCCTGGCTAACACAGTGAAACCCCGTCTCTACTAAAAATACAAAAAATTAGCCAGGTGTGGTGGCTCGAGCCTGTAGTCCCAGCTACTCGGGAGGCTGAGACAGGAGAATTGCTTGAACCCGGGAGGCAGAGGTTGCAGTAAGCTGAGGTTGCACCACTGCACTCTAGCCTGGGCAACAGAGCAAGACTCTGTCTCAAAAAATAATAATAATAATAAATAACAATAATACTTCTGAAAAGACTCTTCAATTAAAATGTAACTTCTAACTTGTGATGAATTCACAGAAAACAAGTCTACTTTCATTAGGAGATATTAAAGGTCATTCTGCTGCTAATCAAATAATACAACTTCATATTCTTAAATGTTAATAGAGTATCTTTTTCACAGAATTTATTTTAGCTTACATTAAATACTGTGGAAAGCAAGGAGGATAGAATGTGTTTCCTGCCTACATGGAGCTGGCAGTCTACTTGTAAAACCAGGCACATAAACAATAGAGAAGATAGAGTAAGCAATTTGTGATTTAGTATACAATGATGCCAGGAATTTACACATATTATGTTTAATCTTCTCAGAAATTATTTAGGAGTGAAAAATTAAATAGAACTCTTTAGTTGCAAATAACACATCTCCCCCCTTCTCATTCTCTCTCTCTCTCTGTCTCTCTGTCTCCCTCTCTCTGTCTCTGCCTTTCTCTGCCTCTGTCTCTCTCTCTCTCTCTCTCTCTCTCACACACACACACACACACACACACATACACATACACTACACATACACATACACATACACATACACATACACATACACATACACACATACACCTCTCTCCTTCTCTTTTCAGGTTAGCTTCATTTTCTCAAGATCAGTGGCCATTCAAAACTGAAACTCTGATGAGAGCCATCTTGGGCCTTGTATAGTCTCACATGCTCTCACAACCAGAGCATTTCACTTGAAAAAAAAGTGCTAAGGGAAAAGTTCTGATTGGTCTACCTAGAGCAAATGTTCACATCTGTGATGTGATTGCTGTAGCAACAGGGATGGAGAACTATAATTGGTTCAGATGGAGGAACCCTTTATCACTAGGAGAAGGGGCAGCACAATGAGACTACTGAAAAATACATCGTAAGCGAGTATGTAAGAAGTGGAATGTAAGCCTTTTTCATGTCGTTGACCTTTGTTTTGGAGAAACCAGTTTCCTGCAAATGGTTGTGAGATCTCGAATCTGTTGGCACACCACGGTCCATGGGCCAAATCCGACCTTCTGTGGGCTTTGTAAATAAAGTTTTACTGGAACAAAGCCAGCCATGCCATTTATGTACATATTGTCTATAACTTGTTTCGTGCTACACTACGTAAGTTGAGAAGATGCAACAGAGATCATATGGTTTACAAAACCTAAAACATTTACTGCTTGACCCTTTACAAAAGAAAGCTTGCAGATTCCCAATCGAGGGGCTTTATTATATTCAGTTCAATTGTTTAGGCCAGAATAATTTACATGTATGATGTGTAATTTTTTGCATCTCATTCTGTTGCGCACAATACTGAATTTTCCCACTGTGAGCTTAGCAGTGGTCCAGACTGGACTCCATCTTGGGCTACTGACTCCATCTTGGGCTACTGACTCCACACTGAATTGTTGATGAACTTTGAAACTGACAAAGAAACTGTAAAAACATTTCCTTCACAAACATCTGTGCTCTCAACAATACACAACGCAATGAAATTGATCCTCAGTCTTTAAGGGCATGCTGTATATAGCTTTCCTTGACTAACTAATGAAAGTGCACTGTTCCACTAATGATTAAAGACTTCTTTGTTTAATCAACTAGTGAAATAATTGGACAAACAGTTCAGGTAATCTAAAAGCCCTGTTGACTCTCACTGGTGCTGTAGTCTCTGACTGCTACCTGGGTTACAGTCCCCATTTCTGACTACATGCTTATTTGCCTCCTTTTAAGGGTTAATACCACTTTTAGTAATACTAAGATGAAACAACTTTTTCAAGTTAAACATAAGCTATCATATGACCCAGCAATTCCACCCCAGGTATAGAACCAAGAAAACACAGAAAACACATGTCCACACAAAAAATATGTACATAAATGCTCTTAGAAGTATTTTTCACAGGAGCCAAAAATTGAAACAACCCAAATGTCCATCAACTAATGAATGGATGTATCCATGCAATGGAATGCTATTTAGCCATTAAAAGGAATGAAGTACAGATTAATGCTACAATATGGACAAACATAAAAACATTATAGTATGTAAAAGAAGACATATTTCAAGATTCTGTTATATGGATTTTCAGAATAAACAGATCCACAGAAAGGAAAGGTAGATTAGTGGTTGCCAAAAACTGGTAGAAGGAAGGGATGGTGAATTACTGCTAATAACTGTGGAACTTCTTTTTGGAGTGATGAAAAATGTTTTGAAATTAAGTAGTTGTTAAATAAAATTTACACAAGACCATTAGTTTGGACTGAGCTCCTGGGCTAGGCCCAACAGACCTAACCAAAATGTAATCACTTGCATTGAAGTTTCATGTTGCCATGCTGAAGCTAAGTTGTTCATCTGAACTTCAAGAAATCAGAAGGAGGAATAACAGTCATATCCCCACACAGGCCACTTTTAGCTGGGGTGGTAAGAAAGTCCTCTCTGCTTTAACCTCTACAGGGAAAGTGACTTTGAAATGACCAATCCATTTTTAGTTCCCTGGTCTTACTTTCTTCAGCCCTTTCTGTCTATGAAGCCAACTTTCTCTGCTCAGCTCATCAGAATGAGGTGTTGTTTGATTCTAAAATTGCAAATAAAAGCCAATTAATTAATATATTTCAACTAAATTTGTTGTAATTTTGTCTTTTGACAGAGAGGTGATGGTTGTGCAACCCTGTGATCACACTAAAACCACTGCATTGTATATTTTAAGGGATGAATTTTATTGTATGTGAATTATTTGTCAATAAAGCTATTTTTTCAAATATGAAATCAGAGGGTTTAGGTTGCATTAGCTCCATTATAAAATTATTCCATCCACATTTTACCTCATGCTTTTGTCATTTATACATGAATGTTGCCTGGAAGTATTATTTCATTAGGACTTGCAAAATAAGTAAATTTCTAATACTGCTATTGTGTCTGTATCTAATAGCTATAATTCTTCTCTAAAGAACAACTTTCACTCATAAGCTTTTTGATTACATGCATATGCTATTCATACAGGTAAAGCAGATAAGCTTGATTATTTTCCTTGCTCACTTTTTCAGCAAAATAATTGGTGCTCTGGCAACCTCCAGTGGCGAAGAGTGAGATATTTTGTCTGTTTTGATTTGGTACCATTACAAACTCACTGATTTTTATATACGTGTTGTGTTTCAGTTTGATGCAGTTATTCCTTTTGATGCTCACATTGTCCCATCCATGAGGGAGCTCACTTCTAATTGGCTCCAATGCCCTTTCATCGTGACTTCGTTAGACTATGTCACATATCATACACTTTACCCACTTAAAGTGTACAATTGAATTTAGTATATTTACAGAAGAGTGTGACCATCACCATAATGAATTTTAAAACTTTCATCACCCCAAAGAGAAACCTCATACCCAGCAACAGTAACTCCCCATTTCTCTCACACAATCACTAATCTACTTTCTGACTCTAGAGATTTTTCTACAGTAGACATTTTATATAAATGGACTCATACAATATGTGATCTTTCCACCTGCCTCCTTTCATTTAACATAGGTTTTTCTGGTTTATCCTTATTATAGTATATATCAGTACTTCATTCTTCTTAATGGTTGAATAATATTCCATTGTGTGAATTGTCATATTTCGTTTGTCCATTTCTCATTGCTGGACATTTGAATTGATTCCAAAGTTTGGCTATTATGAATAATGCTGCTATGAACATTTGTATACGAGTGTTTTTGTGGGCATGTTTTCAATTCTCTTTGGTATACAACTAGGGAGAGAGTTGTTGGGTCATGTTATAGTTCTATTTTAATCTTCTGAGAAACTGCAAGACTGTTTTACAAGGAGGTTGCACTATTTTACACTCCATACATATACTAGCAGTATATGAGGGTTCTAATTTCCACAATCTTTGATTATATTTTGTGTGAAGTGTTATCTGAGAGCAGTTTTTATTTGCATTTTTTGATGGCTGATGGTATTGGGTATTTATATGCTTATGGGTCATTTTCATGTCTTCTTAAGAAAAACATCTTTTCAGATTAGTTTCCCATTTTTAATTGGGTTTTGTCTTATTGAGTTATAAGAGTTTATTATATATTCTGGATAAAAGGCCTTGTCAGGTATATTATGATTTGTGAATATTCTTTCTAATTCTTTTGGTTGTCTTTTTATCTTCTTGATTGTATCTTTTGAAGATGTCATATCTGAAAAACCATTACCTAGTCCAAGGTCACAGACTTATGCCTGTGTTTTCTTCTAGGAGTTTTACATTTTAGCTCCTACATTTAGATCTAAGTCCCAGTGGATTTAGATCCATTTTGAATAGTTTTTGTAAATGGTATGACATACAGGCCCAAATTCTGTTTTTTACATGTAAAAAACAGAAAGTCTAGTTGCCTCATCACCATCTGTTAAATGATTCTTTCCCCAATTGTCTTGAAACTCTTGTCAAAAATCAATTATCTATAAATATAAAGGCTTATTTCTGAACTCTCAATTCTATTCCACTGATCTGTGTATCTGACCTTATTCCAGTACCACACTGTCTTGATTATTGTAACTTTGCAGTAAGTTTTGAAATCAGGAAGAGTAAATCCTACTACGTTTTCTTCTTTTTCAAGATCATTTTGGCTGTATTGGATCCCTTGCATTTCCATATCAATTTTAGAGTCAGCTTCTCAATTTATGCAAAATGTCCACTGAGATTTTGATGTACATTGCCCTAAAACTGTAGGCTAACCAAAGTGAATGGCTTTTCACTTCTCTCTTCTTTGATTTTTTTCATGATGCTTTATATTTTTCAGAGTAGACGTTTTCACTTCTTTGTTCAATTTATTCCTAAATATTTTTGGTACTGTTATAAATTGAATTATTTTCTTAATTTCATTTTAGGTTTAATCATTGCCATTATATAAAATACAACTGATTTTGTATAATCTTATATCCTGCAACCTTGATAAACTTATTTACTAGGTCTAATAGTTTTTTAGTGGGTTCATTAGTATTTTTTTTTTTTTTTTTTTTTTTTTTTTTTGAGACAGAGTCTCGCTCTGTCACCCAGGCTGGAGTGCAGCGGCCGGATCTCAGCTCACTACAAGCTCTGCCTCCCAGGTTTACGCCATTCTCCTGCCTCAGCCTCCCAAATAGCTGGGACTACAGGCGCCCACCACCTCGCCCGGCTAGTTTTTTGTATTTTTAGTAGAGACGGGGTTTCACCGTGTTAGCCAGGATGGTCTCGATCTCCTGACCTCGTGATCCGCCGGTCTCGGCCTCCCAAAGTGCTGGGATTACAGGCTTGAGCCACCGTGCCCGGCCCATTAGTATTTTCTATGTATAACATAGTGTAGTCTCTGAATAGAGATTTTTTGGTTTTTTGTTTGTTTGTTTGTTTGTTTGTTTGTTTGTTTTTGAGACAGAGTCTCGCTCTGTCACCCAGGCTGGAGTGCAGTGGCCGGATCTCAGCTCACTGCAAGCTCCGCCTCCCGGGTTCACGCCATTCTCCTGCCTCAGCCTCCCAAGTAGCTGGGACTACAGGCGCCCGCCACCTCGCCCGGATAGTTTTTCTATTTTTTTAGTAGAGACGGGGTTTCACCGTGTTAGCCAGGATGGTCTCGATCTCCTGACCTCGTGATCCGCCCGTCTCGGCCTCCCAAAGTGCTGGGATTGCAGGCTTGAGCCACCGCGCCCGGCCTGAATAGAGATTTTTTGACTTATTCTTTCACAATCTGGATGACTTTGTTTTTCTCTTTTTCTTGCCTAATTTTCCTGGCTAGAAACTCCAGTACAAGATTGAATGGAAGTGGCAAGAGTTGGACAATCGTGTATTGTTCCTCATCTCGGAGGAAAGTGTTCAGTCTCTTAGCCTAAGTCTCATAGCTTTAGCTAAGTCTCTTAGCCTCTAACCTATGGGTTTTTCATAAGTGCCTTTTATCAGGTTGAAGAAGTTCCCTTCTATTCCTAGTTTTTTGAATATTTTTATCATGAAGAGGTGTTCGATTTTGTCTAATGCTTTTTCTGCATCTATTGAGACAGTTGTCTAGTTTTGTTTTTTATTCTGTGAATATGGTAAATTATTAATACACAATTGAATTTTAGATATGAAAGCAACCTGGTATTCCTGGGATAAATCACATTTGGTAATAGCATGTCATCGTTTTTATATGTCGATGGATTTCATTTTCTAGTAATTTGTTGGTGATTTTTGCATCATATTTATGAGATATTGTCATGTAGTTTTCTTGTGATATTTCTGCCTGGTTTTGGTATTAAGATATTACTAACCTCACAGACTAAGTTGGCAAGTGCTCCCTCTGCTTCTATGTTCTGAGACACTTTGTGAATAATTGGCATTAATTCTTCTTTAAGTGTCCCATGAAATTTACTGGTGAACACATATGACTCTGGACATTTTTATGAATAACTTTTTATTACTAATTTCCTGTCATTGTTTGTTAAAGATCTATACAGACTTTCTGTTTTCTCTTGTGCCAACTTTAGCAGTTTGTATCCCAGAATTTATTCACTCATCTAAATTTTTGTTAAATTTTTTCCCCCAGGCTGAAATTAAATAGAATGTTAAGATCTTTATTTGTTAAAAGTCTGTACAGGTTTTCTATTTTCTCTTATGCCAGTTTCAACAGTTTGTGTCTAAGAATTTATCCATTTCATCTGTTATCTTATTTGTTGCATACAGTTGTTCATAGCATTCCATTATAATTCCTTTTATTCCTGTAAATTCAGTAGCAGTGTTCCCTCTGTTATCACTGATTTTAGTATTTGATTAATCTCTGTTTTTCTTCATCAATCTAAATAAAGGTTTGTCCATTTTGTTGCTCTTTTCAAAGAACCAAATTTTTATTTTGTTGAATTTCTCTATTGTTTTTCTATTTTCTCCACTCTAGTCTTAATGATTTCCTTCCTTCAATTTGTTTTATATTTATATTGCTCTTATTTTTCCAGTGTTTTAAGGTGGAAAGTCAATTTTTTTTTGTTTGAAATCTGTCTTCTCTTTTTAACCTAGGCATTTATAGTATTGCTTTCACTCCATTTCATAAGTGTTTCTTGTTCTGTCTTCACTTTTACTTACCTCAAAGTACTTTCTAATTTCTCTTTTGATTTCTTCTTTGACCCATTGTTTACTTAGGCATGTATTGCTTAATATTCACATAGTTGTGTATTTTTTATATTTCTTTCTGTAATTGATTTTATTCAACTGAAGTTAAAATCATACATCCCACTTCTTATAAATTTATTGATGCTGGTTTTATATCCTAGCATATGGTATGTCCCAGAGAATATTCCATGTGCACTTAAAACAGTTGTGTGTTCTACTGTCATTGGGTCAAGTTTCCTATAGATCTCTGTTAGATCTAGCTGGTTTACTGCATTGACAACGTCTTCTATTTTTCTTTCTGGTCTTCTACCTAGTTATTCTATCCATTATCGAATGTGGGGTATTAAATCTTTCAACTATTACTGTAGGATTGTCCATTTCTGTTCGTTTTCACTTCATATATTTTAGGGCTTGTAGTGGGCACACATATATTTAAAATTTACATTTAATATATTTAAAATATTGTAGTTTCCTAATGAATGGACACTCTTATCATTACACAGTATCTTTCTTCGTTTCTAGTAACATTGTTTTAAGTTTATTTTGTCTGATATTGGTTGGAACAGCCACTACAGTTTTTTTTTGTGGTTATAGTTGGCATGATATATTTCTTTCCATTCTTTCACTTTGAATTTCTTTGTATCTTTGAATTGAAAGTGTATCTTCTATAGACAACATAATTGGGTCCTTTTGTCAATCCAGTCTGATAATATCTGCCTCTTGATTAAATTATTTAATCCACT